>NC_052122.1:932677-1058712 GCF_012273895.1 Zerene cesonia | reverse complement strand
ATCTACCATAAATTATAGAGTGTGTATAAAATAAAAAGTTAGTTCTTGTCTGTGACTCAAGCGTTTCATTTAACAATACTTACTCCACATATTTTAAATTTTCAGTCCCTTTTTAGTTTGTTTTTCGAAGCACAACTTAAGTTTTTCTTAACGCTATCGAATTATAATTGATGAACTTATTTAAAAGTTCATGACTTCTTATTTCTGGTTATTATTATTTTAACGACGGTATCTAAATGAGCACGGCAGATAGATATGAAAATTACGTTTGACAATTACTAGACTTACTTAGATTATCAGGAGTTCTGCTGAATCAAGATCTGCCCACAATTAATGTAGAACCTTGAAAGAATGGAGCATGCGCGTAACGACGTAAAACTTTCAAGAAAATGTTGTGTATATTCGGTAGTCTGTGTGAGATTATTTTGAAACTTGTTATCTACTTAGTTTCACTTAGGATTAGGGTGAGGGTTTTGACAAAACAACGTGTGCCCATCCAATTTGTTTTAAAGAAAAGCAAGCAAATATTACTTTTATTGTATTATTTATTCGGAGTCAACTATTAGCTATCGACTTACTTCAAGTTCTTTGATATGGTTACTTGAATTGAAATATCATCATAACACCAATCTCAATATAATTAATATATATTTTTTCATAATGAAATAGAGACTAAGCTCACATGATGGGAAAATTGTTATAATAGAAAAGTTATATAACTTTTACAACTATAGAAATATTACGATATGAAAGTACTAGACCTGCATAAATGACAAGAGTTCATACATATATTAAGCTCATACGTACAACAAACAGTACGTGACAATAATTGGAACTAACATGGTACCTGTTTCATAATTACCCTATCAAGAACGTAAAGGTTCCAGGCTTTACTACTAGTTGGCGCTTAGAATAATTTCAAAAGATTGCATATTAATAATAACATAGATGTTAGAAGAAAGTCTGGTCACTCAGCCGAAGTTTATAGCACCACCGCCGCAAGGCGAGGTGCTACACTATAAAATAATAAACCCAGAGAGCACCTTATGGTGAGGTAACGGGGAGCAGAGCCTCCGCAGTTCTTAGTTCTCCCGGGCGAGATCCCTATTCTCATCTCCGGACTGTCTCGGTGGCAGTTCGGAGTGAACAATGACGAGTTTCCTCTACCGCTGGCTGGACTTAATTGGCTGTCCAGAGTGGATATGCTAGACTATACGCTCGAGGGTTGAAATGTGTAATGGATTAATAACGGGGAAAGATAATCCGGTCCTACTGGCCTGCGATGGGGAAACCAGTGCCGCATTTCTCTACACCACTCGCCGTTCAGCTGGTGTTGGTCCCTTGTTGTATTTCTGGCAACTTATTTTTGAGTCCATAGACAGAAATGGCAAGTCACCGTCTACCACTAATATAATTGGTGGGAAACTTTGGGAACTGGGACAACCTATAGCCCTCGACTTTTTGTTAAATAACAGTTGGTGAATTATATGGAAGGGTGTTGTTTAGTATATCAGAATGAATAAATTTACATTTTAATTAAACTAAATAAAATGACGTTATCGATTTCGTTAAAAAGCACAATTTCCGAACGATGCTGTATGCATCATCCCCACTCCATGTTCCTATGTATTGATTTTATTGGCTATAGACGATGCACCGTCACCAGGTCTTCATAAATCCAAGGAGGTCTACATTCATTCTGTAATTATTGAATTTTCATCTAAGTACGGAGCATGCGTTGTTCATCTACAATGTTGGAAGGGTTGCTCCTACAGTAATAATAGTAATTCAAATATTGTATTGTACATACAAAGTATTATTTATCTTATAATTAAAACACTTTTTAATAAACAAACATTACTCATTTAATGATGAAATGAAAAACGCAATTGATTTTCATCTTGTTTAACAGTTTTTCCTTTAGGTCCATATATGATGTGTTGCAACCCTCAAGTGGACGAAATTACAAATGTGTGAAAAGTTTACTACTGCACATTGAAACTTTTTATAATTGATATCTCCTTTTGGAATGGAACTAATTTTTTTTAATTCTAAAAATGTTGTGTTTTGGTTCTATAATAAATATGTATTTGAAGTAAAACTTAATTAAGTATTTTAGATAATAATCTACGACACATAAATAAATTCAAACCGTCTTATTCATAAACAGTTATAACACAATACGTAAAGGCTCACTAAAGTACGATTTACAAAAAACGTTATTCATCAATGCATTTTAGAACAAAACTGTTCAATACACCTATGATAAAGTTATGGAGTCGAGAACCGACCGAATGGCCGACATGTTTCTAGCTGATTATGTAGATACATATTTTGATATTGTCATTTTTCAGGATCTTTTGATACCCGCGCCCTCCCTTGTGAGATTCCGTGATATTTTCCTTAACCCTCTCCTTATTTTCGCGGTTTTCTGTTAAAAAAAAATTACGTAATATCTATAGAAATTACCCCAAGTAGATTTGGAAATATTTTATTTGACCCCCTCCCCGCCTTAAACACCTCGCGTAATTTATGGACGCCCCCTTATTATCATTATAATGTCGTTATCTAATAGGGCACGGCAAATAGATATTAAAATTACGATCCACAATTACTAGACTTACATAAGTTATCAGGAGTTCTACTAAAGTAAGCTCCGCCTACAATTATAGTAGAACCTTGAAGGACTGGAGCATGCGGATAACTACGTAAAACTTTCAAGAAACTTTTCAATAGAGTTTTTTGTTCTCGTCAAGAGTGCGAATATACCCGCGCTGTTAGATAATAAGAAACGTGTATATTCGGTAGGTGAGAGATTGTGTTGAGAAGTTGTTGTAAAACGTAATTTCTGTATTTCAAGTTCTTTGATATGATTACTTGAATTGAAATATCATCATAACATCAATCTACACATATATTTGATCTCAATAAAATTGAGACAATACTAACGAATGTGCTGAAAAAAATGCTAAATAAACATCGTGTTAAATATATATATATATATATATATATATATATATATATATAACTTCTACAACTATAGAAATATTACGACACGCAAGTACTAGATTTGCATAAATAAGAAGAGCTCATTCAAAGATATATATTGATCGAAAATTTAGGTCATGCGTACAACTGTACGTAATGTGACAATAATCGGAACTAACATAACTGATTTCTATCTCCCCATCAAGAGACAACTAAACTTCCGGGCTTTTCTAAGAGTTGGCGCCACGTGTATTTATTAGAAATGAGTATTTATTTGGTATGTGCCATTCGAATGTTATATATACTTTGAACGGAAAATTACAGGCTTGCAGGCACATCTCTTCCGAAACGGCTAATATATTCAGTAGAAGTCAGAATGGGTCATATACTCATCGTGTTATGTTATTTCTTTACCGGTTCAACTTGTAGAAGTTAGAAAACAGAGCAATATTTTCATTCAAAATATTATTTTTGTTAATTTCTTATTGTCCTAAACACTTTTATATATTAAGTCCTTTGACATGGTTACGGCATGTGGATAGCTGTAAATTTTGTTAGAATGACATACTTTGTATGTGAAATTGCACGGATTAAAACTTGAATACTTTCATTTCAAGAAATTTCTCCTAATAAGTTTAGATAAGTGAACAATATTATTTTGTTGCTTCTAGGAGGTATGCCTCTGTACTAAGAAGATTGGTAGTTATATGAGAGGATGTCATTTAATTTATCAAGAATATTTAATCATTTTAAAGTAAACAAAGTTAGAATATATAATTGATTTCATTACAAATCACAATTTCCGAACGATGATGTAGGGAAGGAGTGCATCATCCCCACTCCATGTTCCTATGAATTGATTCTATTGGCTATAGAAGACGCACCGTCACCAGGTCTTCATAAATGTAAGGAATTGAATTTTCACCGAAGTACGGAGCATGCGTTGTCCATCTACAAGGTCATATAAGGAAGGGTTGCTCCTACAGAAACAATAGTAATTAAATATTGAATTGTAAAAAGCAAAGGAATATTTGTTATATTGCTAAAACACAGTTTTTGTAATTATATATGGTTTATTTAATTTTACGTACAGTTTCGCCAAAAACGAAATTGCTTTTCGTATAGCATAGTAGCTTTTCTTTTAGGTCCATATGTGGTGTGTTGCAACCCTCAAGAGGACGAAATTACGCATGCGTGAAAAGTTTACTACTGCCTACTAACTTTTTAAAATTGATATCTCCTTTTGGTTATGCAGATCTAGTAGCAACGTATCGTAATTTTTGCTCTCAGGAGTTAATCAAATGGTCGGACCGGTAATTAAATATCCTATTTGAATTTTATTGGCTACATTTAGTGACAAAGACAATTTAATTCGGTAATGATGTAACCAAACCCTTCACATATATTAAATTGTTAAAGTTATTTAATTACAGGATTGCTATGTTATATGGATATTTTATAAACACCAAAACAATGGTTATAAATATATATCAAAAAGTGACAGCTAACTAACTCTTCAGCAGAACTATTTAAGCTTTGATCTAGGTGTTTTCGACAAACTTCGAATCATTTAAGTTTTCCATAGTATTGGCAACACAAATTGTTGCAATACATAAACAAATTATAGCGACATTAATTAACGTTTATAAATCAATTTATTATTAAGACGGCAAGCGTCTCATTTCAAAATACTATTTTCATGTGATATATCCTAAGACAAAATGCAAACATTTTTTTTTTATAATGTCTATCTTTCTACTTCTTTGCGCACATTTTTGGAATAGTATCTAATTCCGAGTTAAGTTTTCCAGTCTCCTTTAGTTTGCTATTCGATTAAGAATTTCATAATATGTGATAAGGTGCTAGTTATTTGCCTTTTTAATCCATGTTTAGTTTTTTTAACGTTGTCCATTTATAATGAACCGATTTAAAAAATTAAGATTTCTTTTTTATGGTTATCAATTATCATTTTAATGACGGTATCTAACAGGGCACGGCAAATAGATATGAAAATTACGATTCACAATTACTAGACTTACATAGATTATCAGGAGGTTTGCTGAATAAAGATCCACCCATAATTGTAGTTGAACCTTGAAGGAATGGAGATCTTTCAAGAAACTTTTTGGTGAATATATGCGGTAGGTGTGTGAATATGCTGGAAACTTGTTTTATTACGTAATTTCACTTATGATTAGAGTGTTCTGACAAAACAACGTAGGCCGGTTAAATTTTTTACAAGTTTAAAGTAAACAAACATTACTTTTATTGTATTGCTCAATCATAATCTACTATTGACTACTATTTTAAAATATTTTTGACGTGACAACGTCTTAAATTAGGTTGCGGCTCGGAGGCACTTATGAAAAAGTGTAACGCCCGGTAACGTTACGATGAGTTACCGAACTATGATCGGTCCGCCGCGCGCGCAGCACTAGAGAATTAGGCGCATTGAATCGGCGCGTGCTTGTGTCTCTGTCTCTGTCTTTTTAGTAAACAAATAATATTTTCTATAGTTAAAATTTGTGCAATTCTTATTTTCCTTCAATTCCTTGTTCCTATTGTGCAATTTAATAATATTCATATCAATAAATATTCTACCGAGAAAAAGACGTTGTCACGTAAAATCTTCGCCCGTAAAACCGACTTTACAGGCAACCATTTTTTTTCAATATCTGCTAGTGACCAGTATTTCAAGTTCTTTGATAATATGGTTATTTGAATTAAAATATCATTATAACATCAATCTCAATATATATATTTGTTCATAATAAAATAGAGACAATACTAACGTGCTGGGAAAATTGTAAAAAAAAAATAAGAACATACATTTTCATCATAATATTATACATAAAGTTTTCAGCTATAGCAATATGACGATACGCAAGTACTAGATCTGCATAAATGACAAGAGTTCATTCATCGAGATATATTCATTGAAAATTTAGTTAATGCGTACAACAGTACGTAACGTGACAATAATCGGAACTAACATAACTGATTTCTATCTTTCTATCACGAGAGAACCAAACTACCGAGCTATTCTAACAGTTGGCGCCACGTGTACTTATTAGAAATAAATATTTATTTGGTTTGCTTATCATATGCCAATATTCGAATGTTATACTTTGAACGGAAAATTACAGGCTTGCAGGCTCAACTTTTCCGAAACGGCTAAGTCAGTTTTTATTGTGATTCTTTCTCTTTACATTCAGCACAAGTGAGAATAAATAGGTAATATACTCATCGCGATTATTTTTCTCAACCGGTTCAACTTGTATAAGTCAAAAAACAGAGCAATATTATTATATTGTGAATTCAAAATATTCTCCTAAATATTATTATATATCTTCCTTTGACATGGTTACGGTATGTGGATAGCTGTAAATTTTTGTTCGAATGACATTCTTTGTATGTAAAATGCACGGATTGAAAACTTGAATACTTACAAAAATAAAAAGCGAATAATTTGACATGAATGTGTAGACTTATTGTACTATTTATTACGCCACCTCTTTTGGAGTTTTGCGTTGTCTTTTCATTGTATTGTATTGTATTCCTTTAAATTAATAATAAAAAAAGCATTTACTTTCATGTCAAGAAATTTCTCCTAATAACTTTAAACAAGTGAATAATATTATTTTGTTGCACGTAGTAGGTATGCCTCTGTACTAAGAAGAATTGGTAACTTGTGGGAAACTTTGAAAACCGGGTGAATATGCAGCCCTTTTGTTATATAGCAGTTAGTGAATTATATTTTATTATATGAGAGGTTGTTATTTAATATATTAAGAATAAATAAATAATTTTTTTTTTAAGTTAACAAAGTTAGGAGATATAATTGATTTCATTACAAATCACAATTTCCGACCGACGCTGTATGCAAGGAGTGCATCATCCCCACTCCATGTATTGATTTGATTGGCTATAGACGATGCACCGTCACCAGGTCTTCATAAATGCAAGGAGTTCTAAATTATGTATTTATAGAATTTTCATCGAAGTACGGAGCATGCGTTTTCCATCTACAAGGTCATATAAGCAAGGGTTGCTCCTACAGTAACAATAGTAGGTAATTAAATATTGCATTGCAAAAACATTCTTTTAACTGTATTATTAAAACACATGTTGATAAATTTAATTTTTTTATTTAATTTTGTGTGCAGTTTCGTTAAAAAACGAAATGGATTTTCATCTTGTTTAATAGCTTTTCCTTTAGCTCCATAAGTGATGTGATACAACCCTCAAATGTACAAAATTACGCATGCGTGAAATTTTTGCTACTGCCCATTGAAACTTTTTCTATTTGATCTCCTTTTGGTTATGCAGATCTAGTGACAATGTATCGTAATTTTCGCCTCCTAGTTGGCAATTTAATATATTTGGACCGGTAATTTATCCTTTTAGTAGATATAGAATTGTCTGAAAATTCAATGATTATGTAGACCCTTTATGTACGTCAAATTGTTATAATATATTAATTAAAAACAGCAATTAACACTAAACAACGGTTATTATTAATATATTCTGCAAAAAGCGACGGCTAACTCTACAGCAGAACTATTTAAACTTTGATGTTAGTGTTTTCGACAAACTTCGAATCATTTCAGAAGACTCCAAGTAGCTATAAAATTATTGACAAATATTATGTTACCAAATATTAACATCTTAAATAAATCATAGTAATTGTTACTATCAGAATATAACACACTCATTTTATTGTTTTTTGGTTTATATGTATCTAAATTTATGAGGCATGTTCTTTTATTTATATGCATGTAATAAATAATTTTGAAGTGTGAATAAATCAATAAGAAGACTTTGAAAATATTTAAAAAGATAATAATTAGCAAGGAAATACATTGATACCGAGCAAAATTTAGTGTTAAATATAAATATAAAAAAATGTCTGTCTGCCTGCATGTCAATCTGTTTATTGTAAAACCTGGTCCAGTTATTATGAAACTTGATACATTGATAACCTGGGCATTGCATGGTAGGTACTGTGAACCGATTAAAATACCATTACTAATATATAAAGTCTTTCTGGCTATTATTATATTATGATGGTTATTAACAAGGCACGGCATATAGATATATTTATAAGTGAAAATTACGATTCACAATTACTAGACTTGCATAAGTTATCAGGAGTTCTACTGAAATAAGCTCCGCTCCAATTTATAATAGAATCTTGAAGGCCTGGAGTATGCGCAGAACTACGTAAAACTTTCAAGAAACTTTTCGATAGAGTTTTGTCGTTCGTATTCTTTGTGTCTATATTCAGTAGGTGTCAGAATAAGTTGAAACTTTGTCGTACACTTAATTTCACTTAGGATTATGATGTTCTGGCAAAACAACGACCGACACACGTCGTTCAATTTGTACAAGTTTAAAATCAAACAAATATTTATTTTATTGTACTGTTCATTAAAAATCTACTACAAACTACTTACTGTATTTCAAGTTCCTTGATATTGTCACTAGAATTGAAATATTATCGTAACACAAATATAAATAAATACTATATTTGTCCACAATAAAATTGACACAACACTAACGTGTTGGGAAAATTCTATACGCTTTCACGCCAAAACCACTGAACCATTTTAATGAAATTTGGCACAAACATGAAATAAATTAAGAAAGTATTTAGGGTAATTTTTACAGCGGGAAAACTTCTTATTCCCAAGGGAAACAAAGTAAACCAAAAGTAAAGCACTGCTGCGCCGCTTTCTGCGTCTGCGCTACCATGAATAGGCATACGAGATATTAATATACTATCTTATGAAAAATTGTTCAGCGTTATAAGTATGTAGGTACTAAGTATTTCGAGATTGCTAAAATATAGGATCTAGAATCCCTGATGTGGAAACCTAACTGCCCAGCTGAACCTGAAGTGATATAAATATACTATCTTAAGAAAAGTTTTTCAGCGTGATGAGCACTTTTTGGCGAGAGGTTACAATGTACAATGTGCTAGTTTGGTGAGATGAAAACTATTCTCT
The DNA here is from genome assembly GCF_012273895.1 of Zerene cesonia. Taxonomy (NCBI): domain Eukaryota; kingdom Metazoa; phylum Arthropoda; class Insecta; order Lepidoptera; family Pieridae; genus Zerene; species Zerene cesonia. Next base: position 1,049,716 of record NC_052122.1, on the reverse strand, counting down.
TATCCACTCACTTTTACTATAAGTACCTAATAGGTACTTGTCGTAAAAAATAAAACTTCCGTACAAAAACCTGTCAAACAGCTAGCATTATATAAATTTTTCAACTTGAGAAATATTACGATACGCAAGTACTAGATCTGCATAAATGACGAGAGTTCATTCATAGAGATATATTGATTAAAAATTAAGTTCATGCATACAACGATACGCGACAATAATCGGAACTAACATATCTGTTGTGTATTTATCCTATCAAGAGGGTATCAAACTTCCAGGCGTTGCTACTAGTTGGCGCTGCGAATAATTTCATTGGATAGTATATTAATTATAATAATAATAAACCCACAGAGCATTTGTGGCGTGGAGGTGGTAGTCTCCAGGGCGAGGGTCCTGTCCTCTCCTCCAGACTGTCTCGGTGCATGAATGAGGTGCTAGACTTTGCTCGGGGGTAGAGGTGTGTAATCTTATACCTTTAAACGAGCAATTCTTGTATATATATATATATATATATATATATATATATATATATAATTGGGATCTCGGAATCGGCTCCAACGATTTTCATGAAATTTAGTATATAGGGGTTTTCGAGGGCGATAAATCGATCTAGCTAGGAATTTTTTTTAGAAAATGTCATATTCGTGTTTTATTCGTGTTTTTTTTTCCCTGACATCTATTGGTGAATAGTAATACTATTTTGCTTCGTAGACAGCTGGACAACTGAAATAATGTCATATTCGTGTTTTATTCGTGTTTTTTTTTCCTGACATCTATTGGTGAATAATAATACTATTTTGCTGAACACATAGGCACTTTTTATACCGATATTCCTACGGGATACGGACTTACGCGGTTTCAACCGCGGGTCACAGCTAGTGGCTTATTAACGGGGAAAGACTATCAGGTCCTACTGGCCTGCGATAGGAAAACCAGTGCCGCACTAACTCTACACCACTCGCCGTTCAGCTGGTGCTGGTCCCTTGTTGTATTTCTGGCAACTTATTTTTGAGCCCATGGACAGAAATGGCAAGTCACCGTCTACCACTATAATGGGTGGGAAACTTTGGAAACTGGGTCAATCTATAGCCCTCGCTCGACTTTTTGTTAAATAACAGTTAGTTAAATATAGGGAAGGGTGTTGTTTATACATCAAAAATAAATAGACTTTTTTTTAAATAAACAAAGTAAAGAGACTTAATTGATTTCATTCCAAAGCACAATTTCCGAACGACGCTGTATGCAAAGAGTGCATCATCCCCTCTCCATGTCTCTGTATTGATTTTATTGGCTATAGACGATGCACTGTCACCAGGTCTTCATGAATACAAGGAGATCTACATTAGTTCTGTAATTATTGAATTTTCACCGAAGTACGGAGCATGCGTTGTCGATCTACAAGGTCATATAAGGAAGGGTTGCTAATACACAAACAATAGTAATTAAAATATTGTATTGTAAAAAGTAAAATATTATTTATAATATTACTATAACAAGGTTTTTGTAAATTTGGGTTTTTATCTAATTGTGTGTGCAGTTTCGTCAAAAAGGAAAGTGCTTTTCATTTTGTTTATTAACCTTTCTTTTAGGTCCATATGTGATGTGATGCAACCCTAAAATGTACAAAATTACGCATGCGTGAAAAGTTTACTTTTGCATCCTGAAACTTATTAAATTGATATCTCCTTTTGATTATGCAGATCTAGTCACAAGGTTTCGTAGTTTTGCCCCCCCACTGGCCAATCGAATGGACGGACCGGTAATTGAATATCCGCTAACGGTTATAAATTTAAGTTTTCTAGGAGACGCCTAACTCTATAGCAGAACTATTAAAATTTTTGTCTTAGTGTTCACGACAAAATTTCGAATCACTTCAGAAGACTTGAAGCAGCAATAAAAATAATAATAAATATTATGTATCCAAATATTAACATCTTACTTAGATTTAGGTAGTCATAGGTGTCATAGGGGTTATTTAAAATGTTTGATCGTACTTGTTACTATCAGAAAACAACACACTTATTTTATTATTTTTGATTTATACGCATCTTAATTTATGTGATACATATTATTTTCATAATGTAATAAATATTTAGCAGGCCTACCTCTCAATGCCTGCATAACATGATACTTTGGTAACCTGGGAATTACATGTTAGGTACTTTACTTTTACTGTACGTAAAATTAAGTTACTAAGGTACCTCTTTCGGGGTATTATTATTTTCGGCCGGTTTCTAAGTTGGCATGGCATAAAGGATTATTTATATGTGAAAATTACGATTCACAATTACTAGACTAACATAAGTTATCAGGAGTTCTACTGAAACAAGCTCCGCCCTATTCATAGTAGAACCTTGAAGTGTTGGAGCATGCGCACAACTTTGTAAAACTTTCAAGGAACTTTTCTATAAAGTTTTTTTGTTCTTGACATAAGGGTAAGTATAACTGTGCGAGTTTAAATAAAATTATAATAAAAAAATCCATTTGCACAATCTGTTCGAAACGTGCTGGTAACCAAACTCTCTCTAAATTATTAGTCGTTGCTGTTAGCAAAAGCTGCAAAAACAATAATGCAAACATTACTTAAAATATAAGAAATAACATCGCTACGAGAACGATAGCGAAGCCAAAACAGATCTTTTCTATCTCTTGTCTAAGCATTACGCAAAAACTACAGGTCCAATAATGATAAAATTTACTTGCGCGCTGGATGGGGTTACAGTTATCATTTTTTTATCTATCTCTTTGTCTAAGTTCAATCTTGTGGGCATTTTTTTTAAGTTCACAATTTTTTAAGACCTCAATGCAATTGTTGCTTAGTGCTATGATAAATATGTATTTGAACTTAAACTTCTATATTTAACTATCTTAGATAGTAATCTATTATTGTTAAAACAAAAAACTCAGTGTCTTATTACTAAATACTATTTTCTCAATTATTTTTATGTGAACTAAAACAAAACACAAAAAAAAATTCTACTTCTCTATTTATGATTTTGAGCTTTGAAAATGTTATAAATTCCGAGGCATTTCACAACTTTACCTATTTAACTGTAAAAATAATCTACGGATTTAATGCATATTTTAAGTTTTCAGTGTTTTTTAGTTTACTTTTCAATTAAGATTACCCTTAGTTTTTTTAACGCTATCCATTTATAATAAATTTAAAAATTTCTTGTTTCTGGTTGTTATCACTTTAACGACGGTATCTAAATGAGCACGGCAAATAGAGATGAAAATTACGATTCACAATTACTAGACTTACATAAGTTATCAGGAGTTCTGCTGAATCAAGCTCCACCCACAATTGTAGTAGAACCTTGAAGGAATGGAGCATGCGCATAACTACCTAAAACTTCCATGAAACTTTTGTGTGAACGTATACGGTAGGTGTGAGAACATGTTGAAAATTAGTCGTATTGCGTAATTTCACTTAGGGTTAGGATGTCCTGGCTAAACAACGTGTGCCGGTTCAATTCGTATTAGTTTTTTAAGCAAACAAACATTACTTTTCATTCAAAATCTACTATTAACTATTATTTTAAAAACCATTCTTCAAAATCTACAATTAACTAGTATATAAAATTCTTTGATATGGTTACTTTAATTCAAATATCATCATAACGTCACTTTAAATAAATATATTTGTTCTTAATAAAATTGAGACAATACTAATAGTATCCCCAACTATATATAGCCCAGGACGGGATTTCGGGATTTACTCGGGCCCGTCAGATTATTGTAAGAGAAGGTACCTCACCGCAATAGGTACTTGGATAGTTCCCTAAGGTAAAATCGATTTCTTAAGTTGTAATTAACCCCTTGTATCTTTATCTGACGCGCTCGAATATTTTTACCCTTTCTTAATAGCCACAAAATCACAAATGTAATTCTCTACATAATCTAATGTATAATACATTCCAATGACATGCTAGAGCATTCAAAGTAACAAAATCTAACATGCTTGAGTATTTCCATATCTCCATTTTTTTACAACAACAAAAAAAAAAAACCTTTCACCACCGCTAAAACACAATAAAGCATCTTGGCCTCCTCTACTATTACGTGTTAGGAAAATTGTAAAATAAACATAAATTGGCTAGGTCATGTTATATATATAAATAACTTTTACAACTATAGGAATATTACGATACGCAAGTACTAGATCTGCATAAATGAGAAGAGTTCATTCATAGAGATATATTGATTGAAAATTGAGCTCATGCGCACAACGGAACGTCACGTGACAATAGTCGGAACTAACATACCAGTTTAATGTTTATCGTATCAAGAAGGTATAAAAGTTTTAGGTTTTTCTACTAGTTGGCGCTAGTTAGTTCGAATATTATACTTTCTACGTAAATTTTTACGAATTCCAAACTTGAATACTTACCGAAATATAAAGCGAATAATTTAATATGAAAGTGTGTACTATTTATTTCGCCACCTTTTTGGAATTTTGCTTTATTTTTCATGATTCTGACTGAATACAGAAGCACAATAGTGCTTCTTTGTATGAAAAAAAAACATTATTTTTTTTATCAAGAAACTTCACCTAACTTATTTAGTCGAGTAAATAATATTGTATATTGCACGTAGTAATTTTGCCCCTGTACTCAGAAGAATTGGTAATTGGTGGGCAAACTTTGGAAACTTCGTGAATCAGCCGGCCTTGACGTTTTGTTAAATAGCAGATGTTTAAATTGACTTTTATTAAAGTTAACAAAGTAAGGAGTACTTTCATGTCAAGGAATTTCTCCTAATTAATTACTTTAGACAAGCGAATAATATCATTTTGCGAATAATTAAGCGAATAAATATTAGCTGTACTAAGAAGAATTGGTAACTGGTGGGAAACTTTCAAAACCGGGTGAATATGCAGCCCTTTTGTTATATAGCAGTTAGTGAATTATATGAGAGATTGTTAGTATTATATGTGATTATATAAGACTTAATTAATACTTTGAGTTTTTTTAAAGTTAACAAAGTAAGGATATATAATGGATTTCATCTCAAATCACAATTTCCGAACGATGGTGTAGGCAAGGAGTGCATCATCCCCACTCCATGTTCCTCTGTATTGATTTTATTAGCTATAGACGATGCACCGTCACCAGGTCTTCATAAATGCAAGGAGTTCTACGTTCAATCTGCAATTATTGTATTTTCATTGAAGTAAGGAGCATGCGTTGTCGATCTACAAGGTCATATAAAGAAGGGTTGCTCCTACACAAACAATAGTAATTAAAAAATTGTATTGTAATAAGCAAAATACTATCTATTTTGTTACTAAAACGCACTTTTTGTTAATTTTCATTCTTTAATTTTTTTTTTGTGCACTTACGACAAAAAAAATGCTTTTCATTTTGCTTAATAACTTTTTCTATATGTCTATTTGTAAAGTGATGCAACCCTCAAATGTACATAATTACGCATGAGTGAAATAGTAAACTACTATAGGATATTAACTTTTTACAATTAATATCTCCTAGTCACTAGATCGTGGGCGGGGCACATAGCCAGTAGACCCGATGGCCGTTGGGGCAAAAAGGTTCTGGAATGGAGACCACGTACGGGCCGACGAAGCGTGGGACGACCTCCCACGAGATGGACAGACGACCTGGTCCGAGTGGCGGGGAGCCGCTGGATGCAGGCCGCCAGTGACCGGTCGTGGTGGAAATCTTTGAGGGAGGCCTTTGTCCAGCAGTGGACGTCCCACGGCTGAAACGACGACGACGACTACGACGACTAGATCGTAATTTTTGCCCCACAGGAGTCAAATGAATTCACGGACCGGTAATTAAATATTCTATTTGCAATTTCTATGTTACATTAAGCAATAAAGAAAATTTCAATTCGAAAATTCGAGACTGATGTAACCAGACCAATCTTGTACAATAAATTGTTATAATTAAACTTCACATGTAACAGTAATTGCTATAATTGCTACAATGGCTATAAATTCTTTTTTCAAAAGCGACGGCTAACTAAACAGGAGAACTATTTAAACTTTGATCTTAGTGTTTTCGACAAACTTCGAATCACTTCAGAAGACTTCGAGTATAAAATAATTATAAATATGATGTACCCAATTTTGATGTAAAATATTATAAGGGTTATTAAAAATGTTTGATAACATATCGTAATTGTTACTATCAGAAAACAACACATGTTATTTTAATTATATTGTATACATCTAACCAATATTAAGAGCTATGTATGAGTAAATCACTGAGAAGATTTGTAAAATATTTAAAAAGATAATAATTAGCACGGAAACTACATCAATACCGATAAGGTGAATAAAAATATTCTATATATCTGCATGTCAATCTGTTTGTTATAAAAACTTGGTCAAATAATGATGTAACTTGATACTTCGATAACCTGGGCATTGCATGGTAGGTACTGTGAACCGATTAAAATCCCATTCCGAGATATAACCTCTTTCTGGCTATTTTTATATAAGGGCGGTTTTTAAATAGGAATGGCACATAGATTATATTTATAAATGAAAATTACGATTCACAATGACTAGACTTACATGAGTAATCAGGAGTTCTACTGTAATAAGCTCCGCCCCCAATTATAGTAGAACCTTGAAGGGTTGGAGCATGCGCACAACTACGTAAAACTTTCAAGTAACTTTTCGATAGAGCTTTTTTGTTCTTGTTGTTGTTACATATTTGCTGTGAATTATTGTATTATACTTAAAAATTCTGGCCTCCTGTTATATTTCTTTTCACTTAAAATTTTTCATAATATTTCATTAGTTGCTAGTTACTTGCCACCCTTAGTTTATTTAAGATGTCGTAGAAAATCATGACTTCTTGTTTCTGGTTATTATCATTTTAACGACGGCATCTAACAGGGCACGGCCAATATATATTAAAATTACGATTCACAATTACTAGACTTACATAAATAATCAGGAGTTCTGCTGAATCAAGATCCGCCTCAAATTATAGGAGAACCTGGCTTTCAAGGTTTTCACGCTTCTTTACTAGAGCATGCGCATAGCTACGTAAAATTTTCAAGAAACTTTGGTATGAATTGATCCGGAAGGCATAAGAATATATTAATACTTTTCCATACGTTATTTTTATTATTGATTTCATATGGAAGCGTTCTATGTAACCTGAAACTGACACCATTGGAATCTTTTTGGTATATACGATAATATCGTGGGTTATGCATTTGTAATTTTTTATTGTTTATGTCCGTTATTTATTTAAATGTGTAACTGTTTTTTTATGTCCAAATTAAGGAAAATAAATTAAGTTAGTCGCATTACGTAATTTTACTCAGGATTAGGGTGTCCTGGCAAAACAACGTATGCGGGTTCAATTTCTACAAGTTTAAAAGCCAACAAATATTACTTTTATTGTATTGTTCACCCAAAATCAACTATTAACTATCAAGTTAATGTATATCAAGGTCTTTAATAATAATAATAATAATTCTTTATTTGCATAAGTTTACATTGATATGGTTACTTGAATTGAAATATCATCATAACATAAATCTCAATATATATCCATATATATTTTGTTCACAATGAAATGAAGATCTGCTAACGTGCTGGGAAAATTGTAAAATCGTGGAAAATAAACTTCTACAACTATAGAAATATTACGATACGCAATTACTAGATCTGCATAAATAACAAGAGTTCATTCATAGAGATATATTGATTGAAATTTTAGTTTACGTCAACGTTATTTAAGTGACAATAGTTGGAACTAACATACATCTTCAATCTTTATCATATGAAGAGGGTATGGAACTTTTAGGCTTTGCTGCTAGTTGGCGCTACGAGTAATTTCATTGAATTGCTTATTATGTGACAATAATCGGAACTAACATACCTGATTTCTATATATCAAGAGAGAACCAAACTTCCGGGCTTTGCTAACAGTTGGCGCCACGTGTATTTATTAGCAATAAGTGTTTATTTGGTTTGGTTTGGTTTTGCTTATCATTTGCCAGTATCTGAATGTTAAATATTGAACGGAAAATTACAGGCTCCCAGGCTCAACGCTTCCGAAACGGCTAGGTCGATTTTTATTGTGATTTTTTCTCTTTGAATATTCAGTAGAAGTGAGAATAGGTTATATACTTATCGCGTTTTGTAATTTCTCTTCATCTTGTACAAGTTAAAAAGCAAACCAATATTATTGTATGTTCGACCTATGTCCCTACGTAAGCCTTCCAAAAGACCGGGTGCTTTCCTTCTAGAGGTACCCGAGTATTATGGAGATCTACACTTGACTTACTGACTTGACTTAGATTGGACAGAGGGCATCCACAGTGCTCCGCCATTTACATTTATCGTGAGCTTCCCTTTTTATTTCGCTCCATGTTTTCCCGATTGCCTTGGACTCCGCTATATACCCGAGTTTTATGGAGATATACACTTACTAATAATAATTAGTTATTATAAAAAACTAGCTGTGACCCGCGGTTGAAACCGCGTAAGCGTGCTGCGTAACCGTATCCCGTAGAAATATCGGTATAAAAAGTGCCTATGTTTTATTTCAGTTGTCCAGCTATCTACGAAGCAAAATAGTATTATTATTCACCAATAGATGTCAGGAAAAAAAAACACGAATAAAACACGAATATGACATTTTCTAAAAAAAATTCCTAGCTAGATCGATTTATCGCCCCCGAAAACCCCTATATACTAAATTTCATGAAAATCGTTGGAGCCGATTCCGAGATTCCAATTATATATATATATATATATATATATATACACAAGAATTGCTCGTTTAAAGGTATAAGATAAAATATAGCTTTATTTGTCTCTGCAAAACAATACATTTCATTTAGTAGTCATATACTACTAATTATTACCATTTAGTAGTATATGGATAGCTTAATATCAAGTTATTTCAGGCCACTAGACACTATAGCGTTATAAAAATCTTATTTTATGTTCGTACCTACTACATTATATACATTTAAAAAATACACTTTAATTTTATGATACATTTTATTAAATACATTATCAAAACTATTTAATACATTTAAAATAACATTTAAGCTTTTATGAATGCGGTATATAATAGAAAAAACATTATATCTTAATATTGCGTAAAAGTCACATTATGTGGGTAGCTGTAAATATTTGTTCGAATGTTATACTTTGTATATGACATTGTACGAATTTGATACTTGTATACTTTCAAAAATATAAACCAAATAATATAATAGCAGTGGTGGCTCAGTGGTGAGAACCTCGGACTTCAAAATCGATAAGTCCGGGTTCGAAACCGGGCGAGCGTGCAGGAAATAAATTGATTTTTCAATTTATCTGCGCATGTGGATAACATCACCACTGCTTAAACGGTGAAGGAAAACATCGTGAGGAAACCGGCATGTCCAAGAATTAAAAAGTTCGACGACATGTGACATCTGCCAACCCGCACTTGGCCAGCGTGGTGGATTATGGCCTGAACCCTCATAGGAGGCCTGTGTCCCAGCAGTGGGAACATATATGGGCTGATGATGATGATGATGATGAATATAATATGAAAATGTATTTATTGGGCCAACTTTTTTGATACGTTTTGCGTTGACTTTTAATTTTATTGTACTACTTTTCTTTTAATGAATAATAAAAAAAAAATTTTCTTTCCTGTGAAGCTACTTCACCCATAACTTAGTTACTAACTTAAACAAATAAATAACATTATTATGTTGCACGTAGTAGGTATGCCTCAATAATCAGAAGAATTGGTGATTGGTGTTAAATAGTAGTTGGTAAATAATATGGTTGGAATTTGTTGAATATAATAAGAATACATAAATTGACTTTGAAAGTGAGCAAAATGAGAAGATATAATTGATTTTATTATAAATAATAATTTATGTACTGTATGCAAGGAGTGCATCATCCCCACTCCATATTCCTCTGTATTGATTTTATTACCTATGGACGATGTACCATTACCAGATTTTCATAAATGCAAGGAGTTCTACATTCGTTTATATTGTAGTACGGAGCATGCGTTGCCCATCTACAAGGCCATATAAGGAAGGGTTGGTGCTACAGAAAAAATAGTAAAATTAACATACTGTTTCGTAAAGGCAAAATACTATTTATGATATTTTTAAAATACAGTCTTTGTAAGTATGTATTTTTTTTATTAAATTTTGTATGCAGATTCGTTAAAAAAGAAATTGATTTTCATATTTCTTAATAGCTTTTCCTTTAGCTCCGTATGTGATGTGATCCAACCCTCAAATGGAACAAATTACGCATGCGTGAAAAGTTTGCCACTGCACATTGAAACTTATTAAACTGATATCCCATTTTAGTTATGCAGATCTAGTAACAATGTATCGTAATTTTTGCTCCCAGTAGGCTATCGATTGTTCGGACCGGTAATTAAATAAAATATTTGAATTTTCTTCGCTACATTAAGGTAACAAAGACTATGCAAGTCGAAAATTCGATAATGATGTAACCAGACCATTCCTCTATATTAAATTATTATAGTTAATTAATTAATCACAGTAATTGCTATGTAATATGAATATTTTACAATAATTAAACAAGTGGTTATTAATGTTTTGTTTTAAAAGCGTAGCAAACCTATTTAAACTTTGATCTATGTGTTTTCGATAAACTTCGACTCACTTTAGAAGACTTCAAGTAGCCATTTAAATAGTAATATATATATATATATATATATATATATATATATATATATATATATATATATATATATATATATATATATATATATATATATATATATATATATATATATATATATATATATATATATATATATATATATATATATATCGAAATAAAAGTATCTGAAGTTACACCATAGTCATTGTTATATCTACTATCTGAAAACAACACAGTTATTTTGTTATTTTGTGTTTCATACGCATTTATGAGATAAATATTTTTTCAATTACATACGTGTAATTAATATTTAGAATTGTGTAAAATCAATAAGAAGGTTGGAAAATATTTTAAAAGATAATTATTGACATGGAAACTACATCGATACCGAACCTAATAATGTGATTCTTTACTTTTTATTAATTAAAAGTTATCTATCTGTCTACACGTCAATCCGTTTAGTCAAATCTAGAAACCATCATGAAACTTGATACCTTCATAATAAGGGCATTGCATGGTAGGTACTGTGAACTGATTAATAAACCATTACAAAAGTCTCTTTCTAGCAGCTATTATTTATTATGTATGTTATGACGGTTTCGATGTAAGCACGGGATATATATAGATATATAAGTGAAAATTACGATTCACAACGACTAGACTTACAGAAGTTATCAGGAGTTCTGCTAAAGCAAGCTCCGCCCACAATTATAGTAGAACCTTGAAGGGTTGGAGCATGCGCTTAACTACGGAAAAGTTTCAAGAAAGTTTTTGTTCACGTCAAAAATGTGAATATACCCGGTGGGTGTGATAATATGCTGAAAACTTGAAATATTACGTAATTTTTTTAGGATTACGGCCTGTCCTGGCAGAACACGTGTGCTGGTTCAAACTGTAGAAGTTTAAAAGCAAACAAATATGTATTTTATTGTATTGTTCATTCAAAATCTTCTATTAACTATCGACTTTCTTTATATCAAATTCTTTGATATAAATAAATAAATATGTTCATTTTTTCCATCTGGAGGTACCCGAGTATTAAGGAGATATATATATTAAAATTTTTACTAAATACGTTATGAAAATTATGTGGATAGCTGTAAATAATTTACTGTTATACTTTCCTCATAAAATTGTTTGAAGTTGAAAAATTTATTTTTTTACAAAAATATAAAGCGAATAATTTGACATGAAAATGTCGACTTCTTGTACTATTTATTTTTACACCACCTTTTTAGAGTTTTGTGTTGTCTCTACGTTATATAATGCCGTATTGCGTTCCAATCAATGAATACATTTCATAATATGGTTATTTAAATTGAAATATCATCATAACATCAATCTAAATATATATGTTTGTTCATAATAAATAAAATTGAGTCACTACAAACGTGTTGGGAAAATTGTAAAATTAACACAAAATGCCTTCGTCATGTCTATTTATTGTTATATAACTTCTACATTTATAGAAATCTTACGACACGCAAATACTAGATCTGCATAAACGAGAAGAGTTCATTTATCGAGACATATTGATTGAAAATTAGTTCATGCGTACAACAGTACGTAACGTGACAATAATCGGAACTAACATAACTGATTTCTATCTCCCTATCAAGAGAGAACCAAACTTCCAGGCTTTTCTAACAGTTGGCGCCACGTGTATTTATTAGAAATAAGTATTTATTTGGTTTGCTTATCATGTGCTAATATTCCAATGTTATACTTTGAACGGAAAATTAGAGGCTTGCAGGCTCATCTCTTCCGAAACGGCTAGGTCGATTTGTATTGTGATTCTTTCTCTTCATATATTCAGTAGAAGTCAGAATAAATAGGTAATATACTCATCGCGCTATGTTAATTCTCAACCGGATCAACTTTGATAAAACAAAGCAATATTATTATATTGTTAATTCAAAATATTCTCCTAAATATTATTACATATTAAGTTTGACATGGTTACGTTAGCACGTGGATAGCTGTAAATTTTTGTTCGAATGAGATACTTTGTATGTGAAATTGCACGGATTGAAAACTTGAATACTTACAAAAATAAAAAGCGAATAATTTGATATGAAAGTGTAGACTTATTGTACTATTTATTACGCCACCTCTTTTGGAGTTTTGCACCGGGTGAATATGCAGCCCTTTTGTTATATTTATATATTGTTTATATTTTATTAGCAGTTAGTGAATTATATGAGAGATTGTTATTTAATATGTCAAGACTAAATAAATATTTTGAGTTTTTTTTTTGAGTTAACAAAGTTAGGATATCACAATTTCCGAACGATGGTGTTAACAAGAAGTGCATCATCCCCACTCCATGTTCCTCTGTATTGATTTTATTGGATATAGACGATGCACCGTCACCAGATCTTCATAAATGCAAGGAGTTCTACATTAATTCTGTAATTATTGAATTTTCATCAGGTACGGAGCATGCGTTGTACATCTACAAGGCCATATAAGGAAGGGTTGCTCCTACAGAAACAATAGCAATTAAATATTGAATTGTAAAAAGGAAAAGAAGTTTAATTAAATTACTGAAAACATTTTGTATAAATATGCATGGTATATTTAATTTTGTGTGCAGTTTCACCAAAGACTTTATGTGTGTGACTTTATGTGATGTGTATTTTGTAATTACTTTTCATCTTGTTTAACAGCTTTTCCTTTAGGTCCATATGTGACTTGTTGCAACCCTCAAGTGGACGAAATTACGCATGCGTGAAAAGTTTACTGCTTACTAACTTTTTATGATTGATATCTACTTTTGGTTATGCAGATCTAGTAACAATGTATCGTAATTTTTGCTCCCAGGAGTCAATCAAATGGTCGGACCGGTAATTAAATATCCTATCCTATTTTCTTTTCTACATAAAGTGACAAAGACAATTTAATTCGATAATGATTCTACATCTATAGAAATACATATTACGATACGCAAGTACTAGAGTTAGGTTCAACTTTATATATGCTTTATATATATAAGTATATGCTTTTTGTTCATTCAAAATATTCTCCTTAATTCTTTTATATATTAAGTCCTTTGACATGGTTACGTTAGCACGTGGATTTGTATGTGAAATTGCACGGATTGAAAACTTGTAATACTTTCATGTCAAGGAATTTCTCCTAATAACTTTAGACAAGCGAATAACATTATTTTGCGAATAATATTAGCTTTACTAAGAAGAATTGGTAACTGGTGGGAAACTTTGAAAACCGGGTGAATATGCAGCCCTTTTGTTATATAGCAGTTAGTGAATTGTATGAGAGGTTGTAATTTAATATATTAAGAATAAATAATTTGAGTTTTTTTAAAGTTAGGAGATATAATTGATTTCATTACAAATCACAATTTCCGAACGATGCTGTATGCAAGGAGTGCATCATCCCCACTCCATGTTCCTCTGTATTGATTTTATTGGCTACAGACGATGCACCGTCACCAGGTCTTCATAAATGCAAGGAGGTCTACATTAATTCTGCAATTTTTCAATTTTCATCGAAGTACGGAGCATGCGTTGTCCATCTACAAGGTCATATAAGGAAGGGTTGCTCCTACAGAAACAATAGTAATTAAATATTGAATTGTAAAAAGCAAAAGAATATTTATTATATTACTGAAACACAGTTTTTATAAAAATGCATGGTATATTTAATTTTTTATGCAGTTTCGTCACAAACTAAATTGCTTTTCATATAGCTTAATAGCTTTTCCTTTAGGTCCATATGTGATGGGTAGCAACCCTCAAGAAGACGACTTTACGCATTCGGGAAAAGTTTACTACTACAAATTGAAACTTATTAAACTGATATCTCCTTTTGGTTATGCAGATCTAGTAACAATGTATCGTAATTTTTGCCCCCAGTAGGCAATCGAATGGTCGGACCGGTAATTAAATATCCTATTTGAATTTTATTGGCTACATTAAGTGATAAAGACAATTTAATTCGATAATGATGTAACGGACTCTTTCTGTGTATTAAATTCTTATAGTTATTTAAAAACAGGAATCGCTATATAACCCTTTGAATATATTAAATTCTTATACTTATTTAATAACAGGATTACTATGTAATATGGATATTTTATAAACACTATATTTTCACATACATTTTTCAAAAAACGACAGCTAACTCTTCAGCAGAACTATTAAATCTAGGTGTTTTCGACAAACTTCGAATAATTTAAAAAGACTTCGACTTCAAGTAGCTATAAAAATAATAATAATGTGATGTATGCAGATATCAACACCTTAAATAATATCATAAAAATCTTTAACAATACAATAAAATGTTTGATATCATATCGCAATTGCTTCTATCAGAAAACAACACACTTATTTTATTTATACGCCTTTAAATTTATGGGACACATGTTCTTTTAATTATTACCTCGGGGCAAAGAATTTTCGTATTGTTCAGAAAAAGAAAGTTATTTCTTTAACTTTAATTTTTATTCTTTTATAACATGTATGTGCCGTTTTGATCGATGACTTTGCCATCTTGTGGGTAGTTTTATGATCCCATCCCTGTAGACATTTTGGGATTTTTTATATAAAAAATCAGACAGGAAGTATTCACAGTGTTCTTTTGCGGTTAGCTTTATGCTTCCTAAAAAATTCAGCAATGACCGAAACAGGTGGAAAAGTCGAACCTCATTTTTCACATTAAAATTTCCACTCGACACGCTTGAACCACATTTGTAGTACTCTTATTGATATCGCATCAGGTCCGTAAATCGCAAAAAATTTATCCGCGGCATAAGTCGCATTTTTTCCTATTTTGTTATAAAACTTTGAATTGCGGAATTTCTTCGTTCTTTACGTTAATTTTGCTAGCTTGAAAAACAATTGAAAAATGACGAAAACCGGTTTTTTTATATTTATTGCATTTTCAAAATGTCACATTTAATGGTATTAAACCAGCCATTACATTCAGTGTAGTCAAAGAGATTTGTTTACAATAAACACATTCATTCGAAAATCGAAATTTAATGACGGTTTCTAAATAGGGACGGCATATATATTAAAAATTACGATTCACAATTACTAGACTTACATAAGTTATCAGGAGATCTACAAAAACAAGCTCCGCCCATATTTGTAGTAGAACCTTGAAGGGCTGGAGCATGCGCACAACTATGTAAAACTTTCAAGAAACTTTTCGATAGAACTTTTTTGTTCTTGTTGTTGTTGCATATTTGTTGTGAATTATTTATTGTATTATATTTAAAAATTATAGCCTGTTAGATTTATTTTCATTTAAAATTTTCGTAATATTTCATTACTTGCTAGTTATTTGTCACCATTGATGACATGAGACATTAGACATTTTTCACATATGACATGAGACATTTTTCAGGATCTTTTGAACCCCCAGCCTTCCCTAGTGAGATTTCGTGAGATTTTTCTTAACCCTCTCCCCCCCCCCTCCCCAAATCTCACGTGAGATTTTTTGAAATGTATTTTGACTATGAACCCATTGGATTTAAGAAAGAAAAAATAATAAAAAATATGCGTCCGCGGGATTTAAAAGGATAGATGACGAATACTAATATTTCAAGTTTTGCCATATGTTTATTTTAACTTTAACTAAACTTTATTTTCATGGTTTTCTGTTAAAAAAAATTACGTAATATCTATTGAAATCACCCCGCTCACCCAAGTGAGATTTGGAAAGACTTTACTTGACCCCGCCTTAAACACCTCGCGTAATTTATGGACGCCCCCCTATTATCATTTTATCGACGATATCTAACAGGGCACGGCCAACAGATATTAAAATTACGATTCACAATTACAAGACTTACATAAGTTATCAGGAGTTCTGCCAAAGCAAGCTCCGCCCCCAATTATAGTAGAACCTTGAAGGGTTGGAGCATGCGCACAACTACGTAAAACTTTCAAGAAACTTTCAATAGAGTTTTTTGTTCTCGTCAAGAGTGCGAATATACCCGCGCTGTTAGATAATAAGAAACGTGTACATTCGGTAGGTGAGAGATTATGTTGAGGAGTTGTTGTAAAACGTAATTTCACTTAGGATTAGAGTGTCCTGGCAAAACAACGTATGCCAGTTTTATGTCAAATTGTACAAGATTAAAAGCAAACAAATATATCTGTATTGTATTGTTCATTTAAATTTAATATATATATATATATATATATATATATATATCACAATAAAATTGAGACAATACTAACGAACGTGCTGAAAAAATTGTTAAATAGAACATCATGTTAAATATATATATAACTTCTACAACTATAGAAATATTACGATTCGCAAGTACTAGACCTGCATAAATAACAAGAGTTCATTCATCGAGACATATTGATTGAAAATTTAGGTCATGCGTACAACTGTACGTAACGTGACAATAATCGGAACTAACATACCTGACTTTTATGTATCCTATCTAGAGAGAACCAAACTTCCGGGCTTTGCTAACAGTTGGCGCCACGTGTATTTATTAGTAATGACTATTAATTTGGATTGCTTATCGTATGTTAGTATTCGAATTATACTTTGAACGAAAAATTATAGCCACTCGTGCTCAACGTTTCCGAAACTGCTGGGCCGATTTTAATAGTGAGTTCGTCTCTTTGTATATTCAGTAGAAGTGAGAAAATATCGTGTTATCTGATTTCTCTATGAAGATTAGGATGTCCTGGCAGAACAACGTTTACCGGTTCAACTTGTGTATAAGTTTAATAGAAAAATACTAATAACAACAAATTATATATTAAGTCCTTTGACATACCCATTAATGGGTATGGTAAGCCACATTATTTTGACATATTGCTGTGGGGATCCTGGTACGTACAATTGGAAATCCCGGGATCTCTGCTGCTACTGCGCTGTGTGTTTGGCCACCGACGAGGTTTCAGTGGGAAGAAATCCCACATGCTCTACTTTTCCCCCAAAACTAGAGTATCTTTTGAAGATTTCCTCGTCGTTAAAAAAAATGGTCTTTTGACATGATTACGGCATGTGGTAAAATGCATGCTGTAAATTCGTTTGAATAATATACTTTGTACGTGAAATTGAACGAATTGAAAATTTTTATATTGATAAAAATATAAAGCGAACAATTTCACATGAAACCTTTTGTACTTGATTACACCAATTTTTTGGTTATTGGCGTTGTCTTTTCATCGGATTCTATTGTGTTTTTAAATAATATATAAATTTCAAAAAATATTTACTTTCATATCAGGAAATGTTTCCTAATAACTTTAGACGGTCAAATAAAATTATTATCCAGAGTACTCAAAAGAATTTTGGAAATTGGTCGAAAACTTTTGAAAGAGGTTGAATCTGTTGCAGCCCTCGACTTTGTGTTAATAATATGAATGGAATTTGTTTAATGTAAGAAGAATAAATAAATTAACTTTTTAAGTTTAAAAAAAGAGAAGACGTAATTGATTTCGTTAAAAAGGTCAATTTCCGAACGATGGTGTATGCAAGGAGTGCATCATCCCCACTCCATGTTCCTTTGTATTGATTTTATTACCTATAGACGATGCACCGTCACCAGGTCTTCATAAATGCAAGGAGATCACATTAATGCTGCAATTATTGAATTTTCGTTGAAGTACGGAGCATGCGTTGTCCATCTACAAGGTCGTGTAAGTAGGGTAGCGTCGACAGTAGCAATAGTAATTAAAATATTGTATTGTAAGCACAAAATATTATTTATCTTACTATTTAAACACCATTCTAATAAAAAAAATATTGCTCATTTAATTTTGTGTACAATTTCCTGCAAAAAGAATTTGTTTTTATCTTGTTTAACAGCTTTTCCTTTACGTCCATATGTGACTTGTTGCAACCCTCAAGTGGACGAAATTACGCATGCGTGAAAAGTTTACCACTGCCTACTAACTTTTTATGATTGATATCTCCTTTTGGTTATGCAGATCTAGTAACAATGTATCGTAATTTTTGCTCCCAGGAGTCAATCAAATGGTCGGACCGGTAATTAAATATCCTATTTGAATAACATAAAAGAATGATTTACTGATGTACGCTAAAAAATCTATACATATAATAAATCTGTAGAAAAGTCATCTTTGTACATTGAAAAATTGAAAAAAAATAGCCAGTGTGTGAAAAGATAACTAAGAGAACCCATTTCCATCATTTTTGAAATTTTTGTCTGTTTGTCTGTTTGTTTGTGCGCACATCACTTAAAATCTTCAAATTAAATGCAGACAATGTTTATATACAAAAATTATACGTAACTTGAGGTATAACTTAGTTTTTGTTTCATCGAAATCGGTTTACTCTATCACAAGATATGATTAATTTGATATTCCTACGTGATACGGACTTACGCGGGTGAAACCGCGGGGCGCAGCTAGTAATTAACAAAATTAGGCGATCGCCTCCCTCCGCTCGAGAGGACCCAGGATAAAAGTAAAATAAAATATAGCCACTTGTAACACTTATAGTTACAAATATATGTTTAAATATATTTATTAAATAAATTTTAAAATGGATTCAGTACATCGTAACCTACCATAGAACGTTACAAACTCATAATATCAGATAAATATATCTGGTAAGAAAAATGTCGTTTCTTTTATTTATATTGCAAAGATATACTCACGTTTATTCATTAATATTTATAATAATAATATTATACCAAAGTATTATGGTCATTGTTTCGTGCCTTTTTTCTTTAAATTTGATATTATCCCTTATCTTTCAACTTGATTAATATCGTTTTGGGATACTTAATATTTTTATTATTTATAAAACTTCTAATGTAACTTTAGAAAACTTCTGATGTAATATTACCAGATACACATGACCGCTAAGAGGTGTTTGTATGAAGTTTTGTTACGTTTATTATGGGCATGCGTGAACACTCGACCTTGATGTTTAGGGATGTAACTGGCCTGCTAAAGGTTGCGAACATCGCACATGTAATGTCTGTTAGGTAAGAAAGAATAATATTTAAATGAATTAATAACTTCGTAATTTTTGTTTTTTATTTTAAATAAAAAATTTACAGACATTGCGATTGAAGCATAGAATATCATAAACACTGATTTTACATCCCTTGGAACCTCCACTACGCATGCTCAATAGGTTTAGCGCCTTGTCTTGGCGCTTAACCTATTCGTAGCAGAGAAAATTTTATTAAATAATCTACTCGTAATTTCGATGAGCATTTATTTATCTTGTGAATAATCGCACAATTTAAAAAAAAATGTAATTTGAGAATAAATTTATAAACAAACGTTTTTAATTATTTCATTAGTTGCTAGTTACTTGCCACCTTTCGTTTTTAAAGATGTTCTAGAGAATCATGACTTCTTGTTTCTGGTTATTATCATTTTAACGACGGCATCTAAGAGGGCACGGCAAAAAGATATTAAAATTACGATCCACAATTACTAGACTTACATAAGTTATCAGGAGTTCTGCTAAAGCAAGCTCCGCCCCCAATTATAGTAGAACCTTGTAGGGTTTGAGCATGCGCATAACTACGTAAAACTTTTAAGAAACTTTTCAATAGAGTTTTTTGTTCTCGTCAAGAGTGCGAATATACCCGCGCTGTTAGATAATAAGAAACGTGTATATTCGGTAGGTGAGAGATTATGTTGAGAAGTTGTTGTAAAACGTAATTAAATTTGTTCACAATAAAATTGAGACAATACTAGCGAACGTGCTGAAAAAATTGTTAAATAGAACATCATGTTAAATATATACATAACTTCTACAACTATAGAAATATTACGATTCGCACGTACTAGACCTGCATAAATAACAAGAGTTCATTCATCGAGATATATTGATTGAAAATTAAGGTCATGCGTACAACTGTACGTAACGTGACGATAATCGGAACTAACATAACTGATTTCTATCTCCCTATCACGAGAGAACCAAACTTCCGAGCTTTTCTAACAGTTGGCGCCACGTGTATTTATTAGAAATAAGTATTTATTTGGTTTGCTTATCATGTCTAAAGGTTGTGGCGATTAAATAATGAAATAGTCAACAAAAATGACGCTATTGACATATTTTCCAACAGTCTTGACAGTTTTCGTCGTCTAATCCTTGCTGCTCTGCGTAGCACCTAAGCCGGACTATTCTCTGATAATTTAGTTTCTGTATGTTTATGTTGTAATCTTTTTTTTCTGTTTAGATAAAAAAATTTCGTTTAGTTAATCTTGCGCACTAGATAGTAATTTGTGTATCCATAGAATAGATTAATACATAGAATAATATTTGATGTACATAATTACTGCTGCTCTTATATTAGTGTATAAGTTGTTTGGAAACCGATATAAAATAAAATTAAAATAAAAATGTGCCAATATTCGAATGTTATACTTTGAACGGAAAATTACAGGCTTGCAGGCTCAACTTTTCCGAAACGGCTAAGTCAGTTTTTATTGTGATTCTTTCTCTTTACATTCAGCACAAGTGAGAATAAATAGGTAATATACTCATCGCGTTATGTTTTTTCTCAACCGGTTCAACTTGTATAAGTCAAAAAACAAAGCAATATTATTATATTGTGAATTCAAAATATTCTCCTAAACATTATTATATACTAGCTGTGACCCGCGGTTGAAACCGCGTAAGTCCGTATCCCGTAGCAATATCGGTATAAAAAGTGCTTATGTGTTGTTTCAGTTGTCCAGCTATCTACGAAGCAAATTTCATTGCAATCGGTTCAGTAGTTTTTGCGTGAAAGAGTAACAGACGCACACATACATATGCATCCATCCTCACAAACTTTCGCATTTATAGTATTATTATTCGCCAATAGATGTAAGGAAGAGTCATAATAAATTGAGACTACTCAAACGCCTCCTATTTGTTAAAAAAGTAAGTTTAAGTCGATAAAACACGAATAAAAAACGAATATGACATTTTCTAAAAAAGATTCTTAGCTAGATCGATTTATCGCCCCCGAAACAAAATCGTTGGAGCCGATTCCGAGATTCCAATTATATATGTTCGAATGACATACTTTGTATATGAAATTGCACGGATTAAAAAACTTGAATACTTACAAAAATAAAAAGCGAAGATTTTGACATGAAAGTGTAGACTTATTGTACTATTTATTACGCCACCTCTTTTGGCGTTTTGCGTTGTCTTTTCATTATATTGTATTGAATATATGAGAGGTTGTTGTTAAATATATCAAGAATAAATAATTTTAGATTTTTTAAAGTTATATTTCAAAAATGTAATTGATTTGATTACAAATCACAATTTCCGAACGATGGTGTAGGCAAGGAGTGCATTATCCCCACTCCATGTTCCTCTGTATTGATTTGATTGGCTATAGACGATGCACCGTCACCAGGTCTTCATAAATGCAAGGAGTTCTAATTAAATATTGAATTGTAAACACAAAATGTTATTTCTCTTGTTAAGTACATATAACATGCATTAATTATAAGAAGATGCATAAGGCCACCCAGTAAGGACTTGTACCCAGTTACGATCGCAACATCGCGCACACCTGCGGTTCCAGAAAGTATGACGGCAATCACCACGACCGCGACGCCGCCCCGCCGAAGACGATGAACACTCTTGGTTTCAACAAGGAATCGGAGGGACGTAGTTATTTAAGTTAGATATCATTTATAATGTAATTTTTCTATAACAATAAATTATTATTAAGTTTTTTTTTTTGCGCCTTCGCGGGTCGGTCAATTTAATAATCTTACTATTAAAACACCGTTCTAATAAAAAAAAATATTGCTCAATTAATTTTGTGTGCAATTTCCTGAAAAACGAATTTGTTTTTCATCTTGTTTAACAGCTTTTCCTTTAGGTCCATATGTGACTTGTTGCAACCCTCAAGTGGACGAAATTACGCATGCGTGAAAAGTTTACTACTGCTTACTAACTTTTTAAGATTGATATCTCCTTTTTGTTATGCAGATCTAGTAACAATGTATCGTTATTTTTGCCCCCAGTAGGTAATCGAATTGGTCGGACCGGTAATTAAATATCCTATTTGAATAATTGTAAAAGAATGATTTACTGATGTACTCTAAACATTATTAACTGAATTAGGCGATCGCCTCCCTCTGCTCGAGAGGACCCAGGATAAAAGTAAAATAAAATATAGCCACTTGTAACGCTCACAGTTACGAATATATTTTTTTTAATTAAATTTTAAAATCGATTCAGTACATCGTAACCTACCCTAGAACGTTACAAACTCATAATATCAGATAAATATATCTGGTAAGGGAAATGTTGTTTCTGATATTGCAAATATATACTCACGTTTATTCCTTAATATTTATAATAATAATATTATACAAAAATATTATTGTTATTTTTTATGCCTTTTTTCTTTAAATTTGACACTATCCTTTATCTTTCAACTTTATTAATATCGTTTTGGTATATTTCAAATCCTTTATTCCTTAAAAAACTTCTAACGTAACTTTAGAAAACTTCTGATGTAATGTTACCAGATACACATGACCGCTAAGAGGTGTTTGTATGAGTTTTTGTTACGTTTATTATGGGCATGCGTGAACACTCGACCTTGATGTTTAGGGATGTAACTGGCCTGCTAAAGGTAGTGAAATCGCACATGTAATGTCTGTTAGATAATAAAGAATAATATTTAAATGACTTAAATACTTCTAAATTTTTGTTTTTTATTAAAAAAAAAAAAAAATTACAGACATGCGATTGAAGCATAGAATATCATAAACACTGATTTTACATCCCTTGGAACCTCCACTACGCATGCTCAATAGGTTTAGCGCCTTTTCTTGGCGCTTAACCTATTCGTAGCAGAGAAAATTTTATTAAATAATCTACTCGTAATTTCGATGAGCATTCATTTATCTTGTGAATAATCGCACAATTTTTTTCAAATAGATAATAATTTGAGAATAAACTTATAAACAAACGTTTTTAAATATTTCATTAGTTGCTAGTTACTTATCACCTTTCGTTTTTTAAAATGTTGTAGGGGATCATGACTTCTTGTGTCTGGTTATCTTATACGAGCAATTCTTGTATATATATATATAATTGGAATCTCGGAATCGGCTCCAACGATTTTCATGAAATTTAGTATATAGGGGGTTTCGGGGGCGATAAATCGATCTAGCTAGGAATATTTTTTAGAAAATGTCGTATTCGTGTTTTACTCGTGTTTTATCGACTTAAACTTACTTTTTTAACAAATAGGAGGCGTTTAAGTAGTCCCATTTATTATGACTCTTCCTGACATCTATTGGCGAATAATAATACTATAAATGCGAAAGTTTGTGAGGATGGATGCATATGTATGTATGCGTCTGTTACTCTTTCACGCAAAAACTACTGAACTGATTGCAATGAAATTTGCTTCGTAGATAGCTGGACAACTGAAATAACACATAGGCACTTTTTATACCGATATTCCTACGGGATACGGACTTACGCGGTTTCAACCGCGGGTCACACTAGTTATCATTTTAACGACGGTATCTAACAGGGCCCGGCCAATATATATTAAAATTACGATTCACAATTACTAGACTTACATAAGTTATCAGGAGTTCTACTAAAGTATGCTCCGCCTACAATTATAGTAGAACCTTGAAGGGTTGGAGCATGCGCATAACTACGTAAAACTTTTAAGAAACTTTTCAATAGAGTTTTTTGTTCTCGTCAAGAGTGCGAATATACCCGCGCTGTTAGATAATAAGAAACGTGTATATTCGGTAGGTGAGAGATTATGTTGAGAAGTTGTTGTAAAACGTAATTTCACTTAGGATTAGAGTGTCCTGGCAAAACAACGTACGCCAGTTCTATGTCAAATTGTACAAGATTAAATGCAAACAAATATAACTTTATTGTATTGGTCATTTAAAAATACAATTTTCACTACATACTGTATTTCAAGTTCATTGATATGACTCCTTGAATTGAATGTCATCAAAACATCATATATATATATATATAGAGAGAGAGAGAATACTAACTAACGAACGTGCTGAAAAAATTGTTAAATAGAACATCATGTTAAATATATATATAACTTCTACAACTATAGAAATATTACGATTCGCAAGTACTAGATCTACATAAATGAGAAGAGCTCATTCATAGAGACATATTGATTGAAAATTTAGGTCATGCGTACAACTGTACGTAACGTGACAATAATCGGAACTAACATAACTGATTTCTATGTATCCTATCAAGAGAGAACCAAACTTCCGGGCTTTGCGAACAGTTGGCGCCACGTGTATTTATTAGAAAAAAGTATTTATTTGGTTTGCTTATCATGTGCTTATATTCGAATGTTATACTTTGAACGGAATATTACAGGCTTGCAGGCTCATCTCTTCCGAAACGGCTAAGTCAGTTTTTATTGTGATTCTTTCTCTTTATATATTCAGCACAAGTGAGAATAAATAGATAATATACTCATCGCGTTATGTTTTTTCCCAACCGGTTCAACTTCCATAAGTCAAAAAACAAAACAATATTATTATATTGTGAATTCAAAATATTCTCCTAAACATTATTATATATTAAGTCCTTTGACATGGTTACGGCACCTGGATAGTGTTAGTTTTTGTTCGAATGACATACTTTGTATATGAAATTGCACGGATTGAAAACTTGAATACTTACAAAAATAAAAAGCGAATTATTTGGCATGAAAGTGTAGACTTATTGTACTATTTATTACGCCACCTCTATTGGCGTTTTGTGTTGTCTTTTCATTGCATTGTATTGTATTTCTTTAAATTAATAATAAAAAAAGCATTTACTTTCATGTCAAGAAATTTCTCCTAATAACTTTAGACAAGCGAATAATATTATTTTGTTGCACGTAGTAGGTATGCCTCTGTACTAAGAAGAATTGGTAACTGGTGGGAAACTTTGAAAACCGGGTGAATATGCAGCCCTTTTTTTATATAGCAGTTAGTGAATTATTGAGAGGTTGTTAGTTAACATATTAAGAATAAATAAATTAAGTTTTTATTAAAGTTAACAAAGTTAGGAGATATAATTGATTTCATTACAAATCACAATTTCCGAACGATGGTGTATGCAAGGAGTGCATCATCCCCTCTCCATGTTCCTATGTATTGATTCTATTGGCTATAGACGATGCACCGTCACCAGGTCTTCATAAATGCAAGGAGATCTACTTTAATTCTGTAATTATTGAATTTTCACCGAAGTACGGAGCACGCGTTGTCCATCTACAAGGCCATATAAGGAAGGGTTGCTCCTATAGAAACAATAGTAATTAAATATTGAATTGTAAAAAGCAAAGGAATATTTGTTATATTGCTAAAACACAGTTTTTGTAATTATATGGTTTATTTAATTTTAAGTACAGTTTCGCCAATAACGAAATTGCTTTTCATATAGCTTAATAGTCTTTCTTTTAAGTCCATATGTGATGTGTTGCAACCCTCAAGTGGACGAAAGTACGCATGCGTGAAAAGTTTACTACTGCCTACTAACTTTTTATGATTGATATCTCCTTTTCGCTATGCAGATCTAGTAACAATGTATCGTAATTTTTGCCCCCAGTAGGCAATCGAGTAATCGGACCGGTAATTAAATATCCTATATGAATTTTCTTGGCTACATTAAGTGACAAAGAAAATTTAATTCGAAATTGATGTAACCAGACTCTTCCTTTATACTCCATAAATTGTTATGGTTCTTACAAACAGGAATTGCTATTATATACAGATATTTTATAAACACCCAAACGATGGTCATAAACATATTTTTCAAAAAGTCATAGCTAACTCTTCAGCAGAACTATTTAAGCTTTGATCTAGGTGTTTTCGACAAACTTCGAATGATTTAAGAAGACTTCGACTTCAAGTAGCTATAAAAATAATTATAATAAGATTATGAATTTAAATAATATCATAACGTATAAAATATTTAACAATACAATAAAATTTAATTTTTAGTTTTATAGCATTGAAATGCCTTATAAATGAGAAATTTTGAAGGAATAGAAAATATTTGAACACGAGGCGGGATTCGTAACCGCGTTTTTTGCCAAGCTGTAGCAACACCTAGCCTCTCGGCCACCCGTGATCCCGCCGCAGTAATCGAATTTCTTCTACTCTTTCGGTTTTATGAGCCTAAGGTGAATCCCCCAGGCCATCTATTGGGATGATAAAGAACCATCACAAGCAATACAAAACATTATTTCAATGATTACAACATTGTATCGATGGAACGCGGCCTTCGTTAAATTTAATTTATAGTTTTATAGCATTGAAATTTTTTATAAATGAGAAATTTTGATAGAATATTATATTATATTGGATTCGAAACCGCGGTTTTTGCCAAACCGTAGCAATTAAATGTTTGATATTATATCCTAATTGTTTCTATCGGAAAACAACACAGTTATTTCATTTATACGCATCTAAATTAATCAGACAGAAGAAAGATATTTCGTAACTTCGATTTTTTATTTTTTTATAACATGTATGTGCCGTTTTGATCGATAACTTTTTGCCATCTTGTGGTTAGTGCTATGATCCCATCCCTGTAGACATTTTGGGATTTTTTAGCTTTATGCTCCCTAAAAATCCTCAGCAATGACCAAAACAGGTGGAAAGATCGAACCTCATTTTTCACATTAAAATTTCCACTCGACACGCTTGAACCACATTTGTACTTTTTTTAATTTCTAAATGTATAATACTCGCGTAAAACCAAACACAAGAAAACACATTTGTACTACTTTTATTGATATCGCATCAGGTCCGTAAATCGCAAAAATTTTATCCGCGACGTAAGTCTCATTTTTACCTATTTTGTTATAAAGCTTTAAAATTCGCGGGATTTCTTCGTTACTTACGTTGATTTTGCTAGCTTGAAAAACAATTGAAAAATGGTGAATGGTGGTTTTTATTTATTTATTTATTGCATCTTAAAAATGTCACATGTAATGTTATAAAACCAGCCATTTACATTCAGTATAGTCAAAGAGATTTGTTTACTAAAATAACACATTCATTCGAAATTCGAAATATAATTACGGTTTCTAAATAGGAACGGCATAATATTGAAAATTACGTTTCACAATTACTAGACTTACATAAGTTATCAGGAGTTCTACTGAAACAAGCTCCGCCCCTAATTATAGTAGAACCTTGAAGGGTTGGAGCATGCGCATAACTACGTAAAACTTTCAAGAAACTTTCAATAGAGTTTTTTGTTCTCGTCAAGAGTGCGAATATACCCGCGCTGTTAGATAATAAGAAACGTGTATATTCGGTAGGTGAGAGATTGTGTTGAGAAGTTGTTGTAAAACGTAATTTCACTTAGCAATAGTGTGTCCTGACAAAACAACGTATGCCAGTTTTATGTCAAATTGCACAAGTTTAAATGCAAACAAATATCACTTTATTGTATTGTTCATTTAAAAATACACTTTTCACTACAAACTGTATTTCAAGTTCATTGATATGATTACTTGAATTGAATATCATCATAACATCAATCTACATATATATATGTATATGTATATTTGTTCACAATAAAATTGAGACAATACTAACGAACGTGCTGAAAAAATTGTTAAATAGAGAACATCATGTTAAATATATATATAACTTCTACAACTATAGAAATATTACGATTCGCAAGTACTAGACCTACATAAATAACAAGAGCTCATTCATCGAGACATATTGATTGAAAATTTAGGTCATGCGTACAACTACGTACGTAACGTGACAATAATCGGAACTAACATACCTGATTACTATGTAGCCTATCTAGAGAGAACCAAACTTCCGGGCTTTGCTAACAGTTGGCGCCACGAGCATTTATTAGTAATAAGTATTTTTTGGGATTGCTTATCATATGCTAGTATTCGAATTATCCTTTGAACGAAAAATTATAGCCACTCGTGCTCAACTTTTCCGAAACTGGGGCTCTTTGTATATTCAGTAGAAGTGAGAATATTTCGGTATTATCTGATTTCTCTATGAAGATTAGGATGTCCTGGCAGAACAATGTTTACCGGTTCAACTTTTGTATCAGTTTAAAAGCACTCCAATATTATTTATATCATAGCGGGCAATTGAGCTGGTGGTTCGCCTGATGGTAAACGATTACCACCGCCCATTGCATTCGCAGAGGCTCAGACCTCTGAGAATGCGCTGCCCGCTTTAAAGGGATAAGGGATAAAAGATAAAGAAAGGATTGACGACTGGTAAGAAGGAATGGACTGGGAAGGGCTAGGAGAAGGAAATAGGCCTCCGGATCCCCCACTCACCGTACGAAACACAATAGCGACCTGTTATTTCACGCCGGTTTCCCCGGTGCGAGCTGACCCAATTCGTGCCGAATCTTGCTCGACTCCCACAATTACTTTGTACGTGAATTTGCCCGAATATAAAATTTAAATGCTTATAAAAATATAAAGCGAATAGTTTGACATGAAACCTTCTGTACTATTGATTACGCCATTTTTATGATAATGGCGTTGTCTTTTCATTGGATTGTATTGTGTTTCTTTATAATATATAAATAACTAAAAATATTTACTTTCATACCATCAAATGTCTCCTAATAACTTTACACGGTCAAATAATATTATTATGTATGGCTTAGTACTCAGAAGTATTTTGGAAATTGGTCGAAAACTTTTGAAAGTGGGTGAATCTGTTAAAGCCCTCGGACTTTGTGTTTTGTGTTCCTAACGATGCTGTAAGCAAGGAGTGCATCATCCCCACTCCATATTCCTCTGTATTGATTTTATTACCTATAGACGATGCACTATTACCAGATCTTCATAATTGCAAGGAGTTCTACATTAATTCTGTAATTATTGAATTTTCATTGAAGTACGGAGCATGCGCTGACCATCTATAGGGACGTGTAAGAAGGGTTGCATAGACAGTAACAATAGTAATGAAAATATTGTATTATAAATACAAGATATTATTTATCTTATTATTTAAACACCGTTCTAATAAATACATATATTATATATTTAATTTTGTGTGCAATTTTCTGAAAAACGAATATGCTTTTCATCTTGTTTTAAAATTTTTCCTTTAGGTCCATATGTGATGTGTTGCAACCCTCAAATGTACAAAATTACGCATGCGTCAAAAGTTTACTACTGCCTACTAACTTTTCATAATTGATATCTCCTTTTTGTTATGGAGATCTAGTAACAATGTATCGTAATTTTTGCCCCCCGTAGGCTGACGAATGGACGGATTGGAAATTAAACATCCTATTTGCATAATTAATCAATTGCCTTTATTATAATTAAGTAACGAGAATTTAATTTGAAAATTAGATGATTACCTAACCAGACAGTTTCTTTATATTAAGCAGTTATAGTTAATTAATAACAATTTATAGTTATTTAATACACCCCAAATAATGCTTATAAATATATTTCAAATAGCGACGGCTAGGCTCTTCATCAAAACTGTTTAAATTTTGATCCAGATGTTTCAATATACTTAAAATCACTTCAGTAGACTTCAGTAGCTATAAAAGAATGATGTATCCAAATACTAACATCTTAATTAATATCGTAGGTGTTATTGAAAACTTTTGATACCTGCGAAAACTTCTAACGTACTTTAGAAAACTCCTGATGCACTATTACAAGTTGCACATGCTCACATACCTGCTGAATAGATCAACAAACTTTTTGTCATTTTGTCTAAAAGTTAAAGAATGATTTACTGATGTACGCTAAAACATTATTAACTAAACTAGGCGATCGCCTCCCTCTGCTCGAGCAGACCCGGGATGAAAGTAAAATAAAATATAGCCGCTAAAAAGTTCCCATTTGTCGTAGAACGTCGTTTTAAGAGTACTCTCCTTAGTATATCGCCGAAAAATCGGAATCCTCGGAGTTGAAATCTCGAGTGACGTTCAGTTTCGCGGTCATTTGGAAGCGAAGGCTAAACTAGCCTCCAAAAAACTTGGTGTGCTCAGTAGATCGAGACAGTACTTCATGCCGGCCCACCGAGCTTCAGCTGTATAAGGCTCAGGTGTGACCGCATATGGAGTACTGTTCTGATCTCTGGGCTGGAGCCCCACAGTACCAACTCCTTCCTCTTGACCGTATCCAACGTCGAGCAACTCGAATTGTCAATGACCGTAGGCTTTCCGATAGGCTTGATTCTCTATCTTTACGAGACGTTGCGTCCCTTTGTATTTTATATAGAGTGTACTATGGGGAGAGCTCTGAGGAATTGTTCAACCTTTTACCAGCCGCACAGTTCCAACATCGGACCACCCGCCGTAAAAACCAATTCCATCCGCACCATCTGGATGGTTGGCGGTCCACCACCGTACGCTTCACCCGCAACTTTTTTCCGCGTACGGTGAAGCTTTGTAACGATTTACCAGCTACGGTGTTCCCGAACAATTACGACATTGGGGCCTTCAAGAAAAGAGCGTATATGTCCCTGACAGGCCGGCAAAGCACTTGTAACACCTCTAGTGTTGCAAGTGTTTATGGGCGGTGGTGACCACTTAACATCACCTGCTCCTTTGCTTGCCCTGCCATAAAAAAATAGAAAAAAATAGCCACTTGTGAAACTTACAGTTGCTAATATTTGTATATACATATTTTTTAAATAAATTTTCAAATTGATTCAGTAGATCCAAACCTACCATAGAACGTCACAAACTCTTAATATCAGATAAATATATCTGGTAAGGGAAAAGTTGTTTCTGATATTGCAAAGATATACTCACGTTTATTCATTAATATTTATAATAATAATATTATACAAAAACATTATTGTTATTTTTTATGCCTTTTTTCTTTAAATTTGACACTATCCTTTATCTTTCAACTTGATTAATATCGTTTTGGGATATTTAATATTTTTAATTCCTTATAAAACTTTTAACGTAACTTTAGAAAACTTCTGATGTAATGTTACTAGATACACATGACCGCTAAGAGGTGTTTGTATGAAGTTTTGTTACGTTTATTATGGGCATGCGTGAACACTCGACCTTGACGTTTAGGGCTGTAACTGGCCTGCTAAAGGTTGCGAACATCGCACATGTAATGTCTGTTAGGTAATAAAGAATAATATTGAAATGACTAAAATACTTCGCAATTTTTGTTTTTTATTTAAAATAAAAAATTTGCAGATATTGCGATTGAAGTATAGAATATCATAAACACTGATTTTACAACCCTTGGAACCTCCACTACGCATGCTCAATAGGTTTAGCGCCTTTTCTTGGCGCTAAACCTCTTTGTAGCATAGCAAATTTTTTTAAATAATCTACTCCTTATTTCTACGAGTATATCTATCAAGTGAATAAGCGCAGAAGGTTTTTTCAAAAAAATAATAATTTGAGAATAAACTTATAGACTAACGTTTTATTTGTATTGAAGTGAGTGTTGGCGCTCTTATATCAAGTCTTATATCAGTTTCGTGACACATGGGTTAATTGTACTGAAGAAATACAAAGATGATTTTTATTTTGTCCCCGTCCATCTAGTTTTGTTCAAATAACGATGTCGTAAGGTAATATTTTGGCAACTTTACGAATACGACCTACTACAATTTACAACTATTGAAATTACAATATGCCTCTCTTGTACGACTAATAAATTAGAAGACCATGTCATGTTTATTAGGCAATTCTCGCGTGAATTTAAGAAAGCTAACTATATAAGTCTGTCAGTGAACCGCCCCTAAATGGGTTTACTGATTTTTATGAACATTTTTGATACGATATGAGGGAGATGTAAGGGTCATATTGATGTATATTAAATGTTCCAAGTATTTAAAGTAAATTATTAAGGATTAATGCTGTTGTTTGAAACCGCATTTCAAATCTTATACCTTTAAACGAGCAATTCTTGTATATATATATATATATATATAATTGGAATCTCGGAATCGGCTCCAACGATTTTCATGAAATTTAGTATATAGGGGGTTTCGAGGGCGATAAATCGATCTAGCTAGGAATCTTTTTTTAAAAAATGTCATATTCGTGTTTTATCGACTTAAACTTAGCGACTCTCCCTGACATCTATTGGCGAATAATAATACTAATACTATTTTTTGGTGAACAATTAAAGTTAACTTCACGAAGTTAAACCGAGCAAAGCTCGGTCATCCAGGTACTAAGCTATTACATCGCATAAATAAAATAGATAAAACAAATTGGTTATTGTGGGTCCTTTAAGATATATTACACCACGGCTTTTTATCGGCATTGCTACAGTAATAATAAAACATTTTTGTAATATCCAAGACGCCAAAAATTGATAACTTTATCATTATCATACATTTATCTCGTAGTATAAAAATTAAAACTAACAAGCAAAAGCCAAAGAGTTCACAATTAGATTTTAATTACACAGGCAAAAAAAACATATATACCAACCTTCGAGCTTTAACGATTTTATACCATAAAATTCGTAATATCGCACACTTTTCGGCACCTTTTGTAGAAGCTACACAAAGTTGAGGTGTTCGTAGCAGATGCGTAGAGTGCTACGCGTTGTATGATATGTATCCAACGTAATATCTGTGTATATTTAATATTCAATATTTGCACCCAAAAAAGCGCCATTTTCGTAATTTACGTAAGTGTCTTCTCTTAATTTACTTTTCCTAATAATAAATAAACAAAAAAAATCATCGAAATTGACGCAGTGGGTTTACACGCGACCAATGATCAACTTTATACCTATAGATAGAAATGATAGCCTAAATCCGATGTATATATACCAGGCTAGCATAAACGCAAAGAGGTATATATCAATAAGTGCAATGAACTTGAACAGGACTCTCGCGCATGCGCACTGTATTTGTTGGTTTACCTTTTTTGCAATGATTGCCGATGAACACCGCATTAATGTTAAGTACACGTACGTACGTCTGATGCGGCCTTTTGTATTAGGATTAAAACTTCAAAAAAAAGTTGAAACACTCACAAAAAGCGGAATAACTTGTACACCCGAACAGCGCCGGTGCTAGTAACTAGTATTTAGTTGTACAAATGTTCTTGACACTTAATTTTTGTTGTTATTTCCATTTATATGTAACAACACTTGTTAAATGTTTTATCACTGCGTTGTGGAATATCCGAAAGAGCACAAATATAAGAGTATAAAAGAATACACAATAGATACGCAAATAGTCCAACAGATAACTAAAATATATTATCTTGATATTGACTTACTAAAACTTTATGAATTGTCGAAAATGACATATGTAATGACTATATTTAAGTGTCGTAAACCGGACAGTATTTATTATACCTGGGGTAAGGTTTAAATAAAATTGTAGCAAAACAGAAATGAATTGTTATAAATTAATGGATAAATAATGTAATTGTGTGGGGATTTTCACGCTAGTACTTTAAAAGATGGTAGCGGCTATCTTGGAAGTCATGTTACGTGTTTTACCTTTTATATATAGTAGTTGTCTAAGGTAATCAACAATCCGTCGTTTAATAAATAAATTTGAGATAACTAGGCCCCTTAAATACACACATTTTTATGATTTTGTGTCTGGCGATGTCATATCATCCTTATTTCTCGCCTGATGCTCAAGAAAGTTTGTATATAAAATGTAAAATGATATTACCACAAAGTACGAATAACTCTAGAAATGAAAACATTACGTCAGTTTTATTATGTCAATCGCATAAAATTGATACCTATTAAATATTTCTGAAGCAGTAACTTAATTCGTAATTGTAACATTCTAGAACTTATTTTATAAGTTATGTTATATGTAGTGTTTAATTAATTACTATTTTTAATTGTGTGCTGAGCAAATATTTGTAGGAGATATTTTTAATAGTGTTAAATTAAGTACCTACACCAATTATACTGATGAGTTCAAGAGTGAGTTCATATTATTTACTAAATTCTTCTTTATAATAATCCAGTTATTTTTATAATATTGTATAATATAAACTTTTTATTACTTTTGATACTCTTGATTATGATGGATTAGACTTTGTGATCGGAATGGAATGTACATATCGAGTATACTATGTTAAGCGAACTTTACTTACTAGTAGCAAAACTTTTGAAAAGTTATATACGATAACTAGAAATTCATAAATGCAAAGAGTTACGTTTCCATCCGACTAATATTGATTATATAGTTAGGAACATGCGTACTAAGAACCTGTTTAAGATGTCCCTTTCACTCATCAAACTTTAAACTTATTTTAAATCAGACTGCAAAAGATCATTGTTTATTCTCTATTTATGCAAAATGGTAAAAACAAATTGAAGTTATTTTTTGTTTTCACATACACAAGTAATAAATGAAAAAAAGCATCACGTCGTCACGGACGTCAGTTACAAAAACATTGCGACTTATATATAACCCAATAAAAGATTATATGCATTATAAATTTATTTAAAATTACACAATATATTCCTACATTCATAATTGTATAGAATACAAATGTGGAAATAGGAAGTGATTTGATTACATTTTTTTACGGTTTTATTCTATCCCTGCAACGTCTGTCCACTGGTTATCAAAATAGTCTATGAAAATTACGATTCCGTAGCACTAGGTCTGCATAAATACCTAGAGCGGCGCAAACTTATTGTGTCGTCATAATGGAAAGCGAAAGTATTATTGATTGAAAAGTTTTGGCGCATGCGTACTAGGACAATTTCGAAGCCAAAGCCGTTAATTGCATCCAGTGCATTCTACGTGCAGTTTGCACCGGGAACACATAAGCTAAAAGAAGTTCTTTCGCAACTACAGTACTTGAACTTAAATAGCCTTTATATGCATGACCTATCTGTCGGTGCATTCTACGTGCATTTCATACTAGGAGTACATAAACACAGCAGGACTTCATCGAATGCAAATAATACTACAGCTATCCGCGACATGGGCTCCTTGAAACGTATATATCTTTCCGAATAAGAATTTACACTATTTAATTAAAGTCTTCATTACTACGAGATGTAAGATAATAAGTTACACGTTTCGTATGAAAGCATATTATAAAAAAAAGGAAATTTTAATTTATTGCTCCAATCAAATGTATAAGTTGCACATAAGAGAAAACTTTTAATTGCCGTTATTCACACTGGCTTTAGTAGCAGTTTATTACTGCAATGTTTTATTGTTTCCTTGCTATATATATAGATTGTGTTGATACCAAATGTCTTATATTAACCATTTTTATGGTCCAATGTTGATCATATATATTTTGATTGAATTATTGTTATATGCAATTTCCTTTTGACACCAGCCACCGTTGGCACGTTATACATCGGAACATTCTCATTCGCATTGCAGTTATATTCACATACATACCATGCGACTGTTTAGCAATTAATATTCGTTCTGATCCGCAGCAGCTTACTGGCACACTCATCTCGGCTATGAGCATCGACTGCCGCATTGCGGCTCGTAATACCGAAGTGATACGCTTTGTTGAGTTCAATTCTCGGCGAAAATGTACTCCATTACGTGTTTACGCATACTTTTTTTCTTATTTTTTTTTAAGGCTTCCAACAATTCACTGAATATAACATATAAGCGAGACATTAGAATGTCTTGACTTAGCTTCTTAGCAAAATGAAAGGCACAACTAAAAGCAACGCGTCGAGGGTAGCGACTGAGGAGGGGTTGTTATTACGCACCCTTACTACGCATTGCACGCATATTGGATCAAAGAAGTACGCAGTTTTAGTATATACGGTGTAGCTGTCTATCGTCTGTCGTTTTTAGGTCACTGGTAAGTGATATAAGTAATAAGTATATTCATACAATTTAAGTGCCAGAGTGTACAATTCTGCATGGAAATGCTTATAACTTTTACTGTATTTAAGAAAGTATGTTATCATTTCGATATACATAAGTATTAATAAAGTAATAAAAAAGACGCATTATATATAACCAGTTCAAATGTTACCAGTAAAATGTTTTGTGACATACTGACGTACACGTAACTCGAGGTGTATTTGTAGTTTCTGTAGTATGCGATTCGCGGATTGACGCCGAGCGTAGTATTGATTTTTAGTTGCTACAAGCCATGCGCTAACTTTCCCTTTCGAAATGCAATCTCCAGCCTTGAAAGTTTGTAACTTCAATTACTATCTGCTGTGTGTTATGCATCCCTGGTAAACGCTGATGAACTTTTTGTATAGGCCTACTATGTTCCATGTCCTAGGGGTGTATTTATTTTATAATATATTCTGGCGTTTTTTAATTTCATAGAAAAAATAATTGTGTGATTATATTAAAAGTTGTTCTGGAAGACAGTAATAATTAGTTAAAGGACTAAACTTTATTTATGCTACAAACTTGAAATTTGGTATAGGGGTGGGTACCTACCTAGTAGACGCTCGCTAAGAATACTGTCATACATTTGTATAAAGGCCTGTATTTTTAGTGCTACAAAGAAATTTAATGTTTAGTAAATATCCGTAAAAATTCTAAACAAAAAGTTTTACA
Organism: Zerene cesonia; assembly: GCF_012273895.1. NCBI lineage: Eukaryota > Metazoa > Arthropoda > Insecta > Lepidoptera > Pieridae > Zerene > Zerene cesonia. The sequence goes on along the minus strand of NC_052122.1, from coordinate 1,012,609 downwards.
AGTATCTGATTAACATAAATTTTCTTTTGCATTAACGACTTGAAATTAACAATAATTTATTTTATTCGAGAGAATTCCGTATCTGCTGCTTGTTTTTTTGTGTCCATAAATTGGTAGGGGGATACAGTTAAGACGGATGGGAACGGTTTAAGAGACAGGGGCGCTTTAGACACGTAAAATTTTTCTTTATTACAATATTTACGTAGCATTTAATTATGTAATATTTGAAACATTATTGCCATCAAAGGTCACTTACATCGACAGTTATTGCTGTTATATTTTTTTTATGTTTCATTTGTTATCATCATATCCCGATATAAAAAACCAAATGCCTGCCAATATTTGGACACATTTAATTATCTCATATTTGGTATCGCATTCTCCTTACAAAACTTGTAGAAGATTCTTATGAAAAACTTCGACTCCGTGCAAGTGATCAAAGTGGTATTTATTTAACATACATTTATACTAATAGATTTAATACGTGAAGCAATGACTAACATTGCGCCGTCGGAGGAGTTTGAAATTTGACACACTTATATTCAAACTTATAAATAAGGTTAATTAATTATGGACGCATTTTGCGACTGGGCCACAACAAGTTATGTTAAATAAACTAAGTACAGATGTTTGTATGTGGGTACCTACCTACGTAAATGACGTAAGCTACATGAACTACATCGAATTTATGATATCCTAGTACCAGCCGTGTGATTTCAGACTTCAGCTCAATATCTGCACTGGACCTGCGCATAAAGTGCAACGAACAGGACTAGCTAGAGAAGTGCAAATAAATAGTTTACAAAGTTTTAGTCCTACTTTTATAAGTTGAGTTTGTTTTTTATTTATTTAACTATTTTCATTGGACGAAGAGGGTAAAAAGACAACAATCACAATAAAAACGGGTGGGATGTGAAAAGATTAAAATTAAAATACATTTATTGTATTATTCAAATATCACTACATATTTATGTTTTTTGGTGGCAAAACTTCTGGGGAAATACGCCAAAGTTGGGGGGTTTTGGCCAAAACAATTTAGGGGTATTATATATATAAATAAATTTTAATACTATCCTACATGTTTGTTATTACTGCTGATGTATATTAAGGGTTAAAGACTTTTGTGTTGGAGAAGACGCCTGTACTAGAAATTAAATGGATAGTTTTAACGGTGTGGACCTGCCACTGAGTTTTGAGTTCAATTGATAAGTATATATATGTTTGTTGGAGCTAAGATTATGTGTGTTCGGGGTTGTTATGTCTATTAAATATATAATTTTGTTTTTCTTATCCTGGTATGTCTGGTTGGTTATGGTGCACTGTTTCATTATGATTATAAAAAACGTCATATTCGTAATAGTGAATGAATTAATGTGCAATTTCCTTCATAATATTTATTTAAATATACCTGCTAGTAAATGGTTTCACTAACTCCTGCCTCTAAAGCACATAATCTATATTGGTTGGATACCTCTCTGAGGTAGCATTTGAGTACCTCTCTGAGGTGTGTATTTGAAATATAATGGCCTGACTCAGATTACTCTTTAAATAAATTTTATCTTTCTTGGTGCATTTTATTGTTTAAAGTTCTATTATAAATTAAAAGGCATATGTAAACAAAAAATTGAAAAGCTTTATTGAGGTTTTAACAACTTCTGGATATGTTCTGTTTGGCTTATCTGTCAATTAGAATTACCAATAGGAGGTGTGAAAAATATACGTGCAGCATTATCAGCAATTGAAACCGGAACTAATCAAATTTAATTAAAAATCTAATTCTATTACTTAGGTAAAAAAACAGCCGAAAAAAAGAAATGTATTTTATAGCTACGAAATGAACTCTCTCATTATTCACACACAATTTTAATCAAGATGTTCATATAAATAAATAACAAATGTATTTGATGTATTTGGCAAAGAGTTTTCAAGCATCATGTTGCATGTTCTGCGTTCGCAATATTCTATGATGAAAATTTTATAGTACCAAGGAATCATAAACGCTAGGGACTTCTCCTAGCTAGGTTCAATGCTCTTAGGCTCTATAGATAGACTGCGTTATCTTTGGTATTTAATTAATCTTTATAAATAAAATCGAAAAGTTTCGAGATTTGACTATTTTTTTTTAAGTTTTGTAAAGGCACAAGAAGATTCTTGTGGAAAGAAAAATACGTTCCAGAGATGAAGCCGGGACCGGTAAATAATAAAAAAAAATTGAGGCTGAAGGTGTCGATTAAATACAAACATACGAATCCTAAAAAATAGATGAAGCTACTAAAAGCGCGCTGAAATAGAAAATCCCCAACTTATTTAATCTATGTTATATAGATCAACTATTTCAAAATATACGTACCCACACTCTACTAGAATAGCGTACAGTGTACTTAAATTTTTAATTATTAAAAAAAGGCTGCTTATTGCAAAGTGAGTGTTATGGGGATGGTCGTTAAAAATGCATACGCGGTAAAGAAGGTCAGGCGAATTATGTTGCCCGCATTAACAATTAAAATAACTTTAAATTAAAAATTATTTTGAGTGCTAATGTAACCCTAGACACATAAGGTACATACATGTAGTGCTATCTACAATATACGCTTATTGTCTCTCTCTCGCAAGAGAGTGCATGTCAAATCGATTTATACTCATCCCACTATTTCTAGGTCTCCAAGGGGGGCGGGTGTTTGTTGCACTTCCAAGCCGAGCTCTTATGTGACGCTATGTTCCTAGTACCAAGCTTGCACGAGAATGCATTTTCATGTCTTGTCAAAGATTTCGTATGTCAAAATGAAGGTAATCCACAAAATCATAAAATTTTGTACTTTTCCAGTACTAGATTCTTACCCTTCAACTGGCTACTCGTTCCGGCTCCAATCAGAAAAAAAAAAATAAGATAAATATATACGTTACCATCTATGTCATAGGCTAACTTTTTCTATTCTTTTTCTAAGTGAAAGAATTTTTGAAATCGGCACGAGTAGAGTTTTTACAAAGTTGATACAATCGTTAAAAAATTCTGAAGGTCTTTCTCATGTCATTCCTTTTTATGTAGATAACATAAGTATAAAATGAAATGGTATTTGATAATTATTAGAACAGTATGAAATTTATAGAAGTAAAAATGCGCAACCTAATAAATAATATTCTACTATATTTTCCAGATCAGCTATGCACTCTTGATAAGTGTACAAACCAGAAAGTTATTGCAAAATGTCTAAGTTTCCTAGTTCGAGTAAGTATATAATGAGTATAATTATAGTTCACCTGATCAAATAATATCCAATTAACTCATAAATAAATAAATAAATAAAAATATTAAATAAAATAAGAATAAAATTATACAATACAAACTGACTGCACGTTACGTTACAAATGCATTCATTCAGTATCTAGGCACACTACGTATAGTGTTGTATAGTATTATTATGAAGCAGGAATCAATATAATTGGAGTCGTGATAAAATGATCCTAACGTTTTATGCTATCCTCATAAATCTTAGTGAAAAACGGTTCAATAAAATTGCAATTGCGCAGAACCTAGGTTTTGATGTCCCTGTCTGTTTGTTATCCATCATCTGTTTTACCTCATCATATATATATATATATATATATATATATATATATATATATATATATATATATATATATATATATATATATATATATATATATATATATATATATATATATATATATATATATATGATAAAAGATATTTGTACATGAAATCAATTGAATAGAAAGGTGCCACTAAAAAGTAAATATTAATTAACTTTTTTTAACTTTTCTGAAATTTACAATCCTATTCCTATCTTAATTCAAAAAGTATTTATATCTCAAACTCTATCGCCATAATAATTTATTTATACACAGTTTCCTGTACTTAAACAAATATTTAGCTAAAATAAAGAAAGCTTGAAGAATTTTCGAAAGTTCTCTCTCTATATTAAACCCTGCTGAGTAAAAATTACGATGCAAAATTACTAGACCCCCAGAAGCATATAAGAGTTGTGTGCATTGTGAGTTGACCGAGCTGAACTCCTCCCACATAACCATCTAACCTTGTATGTTGAACATGCACATAACAATTTCAAAACTTTCAGCATCTTTCTTCAATGTCACTAACTTAACTATTTAGTCATGACATTGCACTTCTTTGAACTTTTTTAAACAAAAATACTTTTTATGTTAAGGGGCAGCATTATAAGGAATACAAACTTTGCATTCACCCTACAGCATAAAATGTTATAGCGTTCACTTGCAAGCATGAGATAAATTTCAAACGTTTAAAAAAAAGTATTAAAAAATAAATAAATATCGAAAGAATAAAAGAAGCATTTGCCTCTCTAATGTTTATGGGCCGCGCTTGACGCTTTCCATCTGGTGACCCCCCTAGGGGCTAATACATTATTTAAAAAATGCTTTAAAATAATTACATAAATTCGCCTTAGCCTCACAGAGGCTGCGAGGCAACTTCTATATTTTACAATTCTAACAGGAGCAAATTTTACTATACAGAATTACTAGACTCGCAGAAGCATACAGGAGCTAGTTAACATAACTCCTCCCATATCTATAAAATAAAATATTTCTTATCGAGCATGCGCACAACTATTATATTTTAGAAAACTTTTCAATGGAGTAAAAGTACTTTGTTTTTTTGTACTAAAAACTTGACTTTGTCAAGTAGTCAGTCAATGTACATCCATCCACTAAGAATTTCGTTGAGTTTATTTTTATAAAAATTGAGTTGAATATATTGGATACTCCAAATATTTCAAATAATTGGAATCAAACTGAAAAAATATACTTGTACTATATATTATATACTTAACTACTACTTAAATTTTTTATTAAAAATTCTAACTATAGTAAAAGTATGGTTCAAAACTTATTGACTAGGTAAACAATTTTTATATGTTATAGACTAAGAAACACTAAGTCAGAGACGCAATAACAATATATGCATCAGGTCGTTTCAGGTATCTTAATTTTATTATTATGGCAAAAATTTAATTTGATCGTAGCGGTACTCAAATGGAATCCAATTACGTTTCAACCATAAATATGGATTTTATGTTTTTTTTAGTATTTGTAGAAGACGATCATCAAAAAACTATTATATCACCTATTTACAAATTACAATGAAATATGAAGTAAATGCAATAAGCTAGGTAGGGGACAAATAATTTTCGGAAGCCTCACAGAGGACACGGTGCAACTACTATAAAGTCCAGTGCGAACTAAAATTACGACAACTATTTACTAGACCCGCATAAGGTAATAGGAGTTCAACTGAACTTAGCTCCTCCTACATCAAATGTACAGTACTGAGCATGCGTACAAACATCCTTTCACTTTCGAAAATATACTACACCATGATAGAAATTTATATACATAGCTATACTATATAGCTATGAAAATTACCAATATCACCTCGAAGCCATCTTTAAATGAGACAGGGGGTACAACGAAGCTGATAGCGCTTATTGTTTATTGTATTCTTAAATATCTCAATCAAAACCTTTAACACTTTCAAATTCACGTTCCTCGGAAAAGAGACCAACCAGTTCAAAGGATCTGTCCGTGATGTGCATTTCTTTCATAATGTGCATTTCATATTCAATAAACATAAAAATACACGGAACCCTTGTGAAGTTAAGTGAAATCGGATCCGTATAAAATTATAGCCGTGTAAACACGAAACTGATCTGAAACTTTCAGTACAGTTATGTTGAAAATCTATCAAACATTTGTCATTTTACCAGGTGATAAAATTGGGGCCATTATAGCAATTAGTTAATGACTATAACTAAAATGCGTAAATTCACTCGTTTTATTCATTTCGCAACAAAATTTCAATCAGCTTTGTCTCTGAGGTAATTTAGTTTTACAGAGTTAACGCATGCAACGCAATAATATTGCGAAAATTAAAAATAAATATGGTGCATATTGTTAATTACTTCTTACACTTAACAATACACTCGATAATAATTTCTGAAATTTATGAATTCCTGGTGTATCCTGTTGGTAAATGGTTCAATAGATTCGCAATTGCGCAGAACCTAGAAAGATTTATGAGGCCCTATCGGTGACGTAATAAGTACCTAATAGTAGTTAGTTTAAGATAACTTTTTTGTTAATTTGTGTGAAAAAAAAACACTGCGTATTTAAAGTTCATATATTATGTATAGGTATTTTATTTAATGTGGCTTTTAAACTATTAGTACAAAAGTAAAAGTTTATATTAATTTTATTACAGAGTCATCGTAACAGAATTACCGATTTAGTAGAAACGTGTGCCTTCAAGGGCCCACAGAGTTCTACGATTTCTTGATAGATGGCGTGGAATGTCGTGACCAATGTGTGAACACTTAATTTTATGCAAGTAGGAATTGCATTTGGTCAATTTCCTATTTCCTAGTAAGTATATGTTGTCCCATATAATATAGGCTTGTATATGTGTATATCATCATCTCTAGAGGCCTAAAATTTACGATACAAATAACTAGAACATCAGAAGTAGATAGGAGTTTGTTTACCAGTACTTAGCTCCACCCATATAACCTTGTAATCTGAGCATGCGCTTAACTATTCTAAAACTTTCAGTAATATTTCAAATAAGTGGCACGACGTTTAGATTGTAACTGCAACAAACAAATAAATGGTTCAAAGAAAACTTACATATTATATAGTCAACCGTAACCGAGCCGTACATTTATTAAGCTGTTTATTAACTGTCTGTCTGGTCGTACCGAAAAACAGGTATTCACATTTTATTAAGTCGGTATATAAGTACAGCTTAAAGGTTTGAATGTTAATTAATTTTGCATAATATTTTGTTCCTCAGGGTGCATTCTTATTGAATTACATAGATTAAATTAATTATTCTCACCATATCTACATTAACATCATATACACTATTTGTTTAGTCTTATAAAACAAAAATGATAGAAAAATATTAACGTAGTTAACTCTGAAAAAGTATAAATAAAGCATGAAAAATAATTAATTATAAAGCATTAAAATGCTATAAGACTAAAAGTTAAATTGAAGTTAGCTCAATTAACACAGACGCTGAACCTCTATTTTAAAAACTTTTGAAACAGTCATAGTAAAATAACAAATACCATGCAGCATCCTCACAGAGGAACGAGGGCAACTACTTTATTATTATTCAAATTTTAACAGGAGCAAAACTTTCAACACTAAGTTACTAGGCTCACATAATTTAATAATAGTTCTACTGAAAGTCAACTCCTCTTACAATGCGCGCGCACTATAGCTTTCGTAGAACTTTCAGAAAACTTACTGAAATTGTGTAGGTGAATAAATGTTTTTAAAATTAGGAGTATTTATAGTCCCATTCCATTAGGTAGCTATAAACTTACTTAAGAAATTAACTGTAGTTTTCTCAGTCTATAAGCAAGGTTATTTTTATTTTTATATAACTATTAATTGATATATAATGTAAATAAATATAGCAATTATTTATTGTCACTTCACAGACGATATCGTTTTCAGCTCTTTAATATTTTGCATTGAATTAGTAGTTACATGTCTGTTCGTCGTATGATACGAGGAAATATGAATTTCCTTTAATGTATGCAATCCTAGTGTATCCTGATGATAAAGGGTTCAATAAATTTGCAATTGCGCAGTAGTTGCTTGTTGACGTATGCCTCTAGAACCATAAAAGTAAAAGTTTTCAAGTCTGTGAAGTAAGTAACGCATAATTTACGTGCAAACTTACTCGAAGTACAATAATAACATTGTAAAAAACAAAGTACACCAATAAAAACATTGCGAGACTTTGCATAAGAGAACTACTTAAATCTATTTAATAACAGCTACTGGCTACTATTTTTGTTCATTAAGTTTTTGTTAAAAAAGTATTATATTTAATTCATATGCAACAATACTATGACATCGCATGAAGATCTTTTAAAGACACCAAAGAAAAATTTATTGTTTTTTCTTTTGTCTGTGCGTTTATCACGTAAAAATATTTTTAGAAAATGAAATTGTGAATATGTTATTAACTAAGATGTCATTGAATAAATTAAAAAAGGGGTTTCTAAATAATTTTTGTGCTAAAATAAACTGTTGACGAATTATACGCATTCTATGTCGTGAAAAATTTTATACTGGCTCTCCTTCCAATAAATACTTAATTTGTAGTCCATGCGTGTGTATTTAAAGTGGGTAAATTCGAATAAACGGGATTTACGTACATAAATCGGGTACTTTCTACACGTATAACTCATTAAATGTTTAATTTTTAGCTCTTGAGTGGTTTTGAAGTCCGTGAAATGTTTGTAAAAAATATTTTATTATATGTAAAGATTGTTCCTATGATTGTTGAAATATTAATTGAACTTTTTATTACATTTCATACATAAATAGATGCCTGCAATATACCAGTGCGAAAGTATCTAACTCTCAATTAAAATCAAAATTTAATCAATCTTATATCATTATTGTATAATATTGAAAAATTTCACATTGCAAATACCTAGTATATGCTTTTCTGTTATTCTATGGTTGTTGGAAATGAAATAAGATAAAATTGACTAAAATGATCATCTACCATATGCTTAATATCATTTGATCATTAAAATGTAACATTTATTAAATGTACTTCATATTGCCTCTCAGAGGACAGGGTACAACTTACTATATTCTAAAATCTAACAGGAGTTATATTAACGATACAGACTTACTAGACTCACAGAAGCGCCTAAGAGCTTTTCATAACTAGACTCCACCCCCGTCAGTTGCAAAATCGTGTAGTAGCTGAGCATGCGTACAAACTACTTCTGTCTTTTGAACAACTAAATTTTAAAAGTTCCTAAAAAGTTAATAAAATATGTTATATCGCATTTTATATTTTCACATTTCAGAGTTTAAGTGGTGATTCAATCACGTCTCTGTATTCAAGTATATGTATATTTAATTTCTATCAATACGAAAGTTTAAAAAGTTAAGTTATGCCTTTGGAAAAATTAATTAAATCTAATATATAAAATTCTCGTGTCACAGTTTTCGTTGCCAAACTCCTCCGAAACGGCTTGACCGATTCCTCTGAAATTTGGTAAGCATATTGGGTAGGTCTGAGAATCGGCCAACATCTATTTTTCATACCTCTAAATGATCAGAGTAAGGCAGAACAGCGTTTGCCGGGTGCAGCTAGTTTATTATAAAAAAAACATTTGCTACGTATTTTTGTTAAATATAGATATTAAAATATTGCAATTTCCATAAAAAAGAGGTAAAATAGTTCAGCGAATTTTTACACTGTTATTGTCATATAATTTAGCCCGTGCCTCTCAGAGGCCGAGCTTGGAGTGCTTAAATTGAGATCTATTCGACAGAAGCGAAATTTACGAAACCGTATTACTAGAACCGCATAATCGAATAGGAGTTCGTCCGAAAAGATTCAGAGAACAGACAGAGCATGCGCAAAACTATTTTTAACTTGAGGGAAAGTTTTAAAGTAAGTTCCATTGTGTGATGAAGATTAATCATCGTCTGTATTTAAAAATAGCCCCCGACGTAAAAAGCGATCTGATGCAAGTTTGACATCGATGTCTAGTACACAACTTGTATGTGTGTGTGGGTGTGTGGGTGTGTGTGTGTGTGTCAGTTTGTGGCTTCGTAGCTTTTATAGGGATGTGTCAGTTACGATGCGGTATTTATTTGAAATCCTTTCTCTTGCGGTTTCAAACGTTGTAGCTTCTTAGCCGTGCTTGATAAAATTGGATCAAAAATGGCGGTTGCCCCAGAATGATAGACTAAGGGGTTGTCCTGTAACGCTGGTAGGCACCTAGCGCCGGACACACAATTCTCTATGGAACTCGGTCGAATTAGAAATCGAAAGTGTTAGGGTTCGAAGCTAGTCCGTCCTGTACTAGGTGTTTATAAATATGTATATAAATTTGTTGATTTATTTCGATTTCCTTATTTTTTGACTTTAATAATTTACAATATAAAGTAGATTCAGTTTTATTTTCTGAAAACCTTAGGTGTCCGCCACCGGAGCACTATCCCTAAATCATTTTTCACAACTCCCTCAATATGAGTTTCAAATGAAAGACTTGACTACTTAAATTCAAATTCAAAATGTCTTATAACACAAAATGTGGTCGAGGTATTTTTTTACTGTTAGGTTTAAATTTGCCGGTTGAAAAGTAAATATGTTCGCCTTGTTTAAAGTGATTTCTTTAAGTGTAGTTAATAAAATCTGATCTGTCTTTTAAAAAATATGTTTGACACAAATTTTTTGTCGTCTATTGCTGTCTAATTCAAAGCATAAAGTAGAACGCAAATAACTTTGAAGAATGCAGCTCAAAATGTCGTCTACATTTTTGTTGTTCCGATATTGTACACTTAAATATTCGTTTAAGTTATATAAATTATAATTTAAATATTCTTTGATTTTTTGTTGAAAAATGACATGATATGAAATGAAAAGTTATAATTGTGAGCAGGTACCTGAAGATTATTGTGATTTTAAATTAAGCAAATGTAAGAATGTATCTGTACAAACTATATAAACCGTGTAAATATATAAACTTTTATATTAATTTCTGTCATATATCCAGAGGTTTATGCAATCCTAGTGCATCCTTTTCGTAAAACGTTCAATAAATTCGCAATTGCGCAGAACATCCTATTTCAAAATAAGTGAAACTGTTATCGATTTATTTACATTATGACGCATGTACATGGAATAGCATTCGCTTTCATTATATCGTAGGAGTAGAAACTACAACGAGTCGGTTCTTTGCCTACTGTAACACCAGATGAGACGACACTTTATGAACTTCACGATGCGCTGATAAGAAGTATGAAGTATAAGAAGTATACGTGCGAAGGCATAAGAAATTATCCTAGATGACTTAGCTAAATGTGTTTTTTCTTTCATCCAGATGTAGCATTAACAAAAGTCTCCAAATCATTCTTAACTTCCTGAAAGAGTTCCCATGCTTTCATAACGTCAAGCGACGATTCGTTCTTATATGTTATGAATTTTACATGTACATGCTAATTCATTTCCTTCCTTGTAATTTCCTGAAAACCCCAAATTAATAACCAAATAAGCGGAAAAAAGTAAAATTATCGAACTCGGTTATGTTTAAAAATTCATATGTCTCAATAATTGTTTAAAGTTTACCTATACGTATGTCCTGCCTCAGAGAGGATATTGATGATTGTTCCAGACTAGTATGTCTAGAGTTATGAGATATATCTATCATATAGAAGCTAAATTTACGATACAGAATTACTAGCATCGCATAACCCAACAAGAGATCTCAAAAAGTTAGCTCCATCTAGATTACAACCAAAATATCATGATGTGCCCCAACTGTCCGTAAACCTTAGTTATTATAAGAGATGACGCTAATCCAAATAATCTAGTTTATGTAAAGTTTCATTAACAATAATAAAAAAATAATAATAATACACCTGAAACTATACCAAATGAACTATATGACTGCTTGCTTTATAATAAGAAACCAGTGCGTAGAATCAGGCCTTTCGAGGTTAATAAGAAATGAATACACTTAGTGTACACTCTTCATAATCAGCTAAGCATCGTAAATGAACGGTAATTTGTTACTTAAAGGTAACAAACAATACAAAACTAAGGTAGAAATAATCGGCTTTTGAAGGAAAAACTAAAGAAACGTAGCAAGCAAAAAATACCAATTAGAAACAATATATAATAATCAAATATAAATCAATACAACAAAGCACCAACTATCAACAATTACGTACAAATTTAGTCAAATGTTTATAATGGAAACTTGATATTATGTAAACTGACAATATATACCTGTGAAGTTGATATCGACTTTTTCATTTATAACAATTCAATTTAAAAGAATGGTTTCCATTTTACTCTTTTTTATATGTTTTTAATACACATACGCATAATAACAAATATTGTCCATTATTTAAATGTCCACAATTGGAATTTTGGTATTTAAAATGTAAATATGATAAAGATTCATTTGCCTCACAGAGGAATAGGCGTCAGAGGTATAAAGTTACTGCGAACATCTACATATCTAACGCGAGCAAAATTTACGATACGCAAGTACTAGACTCGCATAGCTGAACAGGAGTTCTCCGATAAGTAGCTCCACCTATATTACAAACAGATTAATCAGGGTGTACTTATGTACTCAAGCTGTCTGTTAGTTTCAGTTAAATTATGTGAAGAATGAGAGATGACGCCTATACAAAAAGAGTACACCAATATGTAAATCAACATTTAATTAAAAATATAAGTAGAAACATAAATTTATATTACAACGTTGAAAGGCCATCCTCATTATCATTGAAAGAGTATTTATCAAACTCATTTGGAATTTAATAAATAAATATGCGAATTACTAGAATCTTATAACCGGAAAGGAGTTTCCCAAGAGACAGGATATTTACCAAAGACATATGCAACTATGTGTCGGTCGATTGTGAATTACAATTAAGGTATGAAAGGAGTAATGTTAGGAGAAATCTTGATGTTGTTTTTATTTATTTATTTATAAAAAAAATGTGTAAGTAGTCTCTTACTAACTAATAGTACACTAGATCTACCTACAAATTTATAGATATCTTCCCCTTGAACGGATTGCAACCTTAAGATTTAATAAGAATCATTCACTCATTAATTTTTTTTATCCCACCATTTAATAATTTTCCTATCTTATTACATACACAAAATGGGTTATACTGTGTTATTACTTATAACAACATAAGTAAAACTAATGAGTAACTTTGCCTCGCAGAGGCAAAGTTCTCTGGTGTTGATAATAAAATTAGTTTGATACCAGATAGATTATAGCTGAACAAAATTTACGACACGGAATTACTAGAACCGCATAACCCATCAAGAGTACATCAATAAAAAGCTCTAAAAAGCTCCACCTAGATCACAAATGAAATATTATTACATACTAGGTATTTGCGGGCTATCTGTAAGGTAAATTTCGACAATAATTAAAAGATGACGCTTTAAAACATCTAAAAATGAAATAATCGACATATATTAATAACTAAGTGTCCTCCCGCATGGCTTTGCGTAGTTGGGGGAAAGATAGACCTGAGGTTTTTTTCTCGTGTTCCCGTTCCTGTGGGATTTACGGGATAAAAACTTTCCTATGTCCCTATCCTGGTTCTAAGTTACCTCTGCACAAATTTTCAGCCAAATTGTATTAATCATTCTTGTAACTAACACCACTTACTTTGATATATATAGATAAATACTTATTATTACACTATTAACTACAAGAAAACTTAGTGGAAGACTGAAAAAGACAAATTGTAGGTGAAAATTTATCATTATAGGTTCAAATAAAAACCTTCATATTATGCGTAAGCTTAGGCTCGTTAAATTGTACAGATGTTTTATAAGCCAATGCCTGTGTGGAAGCATTTTCTGCTAAGAGTATTAATTTGAAGATTCAGATCTTCAAATTAATACTCTTGATATGGAACTCCAATGTTCAGGTTCAAGTTCACGCGAACAAAGTCACGAGTACCAGGTAGTTGGAAATAGAGTATCAAAATACCCCATCAATCCCACGTCAATTTGTGAACTTTAAGGTAATTTTTCGAAAACGGTAAATTATGTGAAAAAACTTACCTCAAATAAAAATTTCTCTATTCTGAATTTTCTACAAAATTGGTATTTCTACATATTTGTGAAGAATTACTTTACTTTATATCGCAATTCAAAAAAAAATCAATTTTAATGGGATATTAAAATAAAAATAATGACTGCTACGTGTGTGTATTATCCAATCTTGATGTCTGAGTCTGTTATTTAGAACATGGAGTTTAAAGAATAAATATGCGCTATAGCTTAATTTGCCTCACAGAGGAATAGATGTGAGAGGTATAAAATCACTGCGAACATCTACATATATCACGCGAGAAAAAATTACGATACAGAATTACTAGACTCGCATAATCGAACAAGAGTTCTCTTATACATACACATACATAAAGCTCCACCTACATTATAAACAAAATATTAAGATTGTACTGTGTATATCTGGGTGTATGTTACAGTTAAGTTATGAGAATAATTAGAGATGACGCTTATACAAAAACAGTACATCAATATGTAAACTAACATTTTATTCATGACTATCTGGTGCCCGCCACAACAACTGGGGGATTTGAATTAAATTATGTTAAGCTTAGATCTAATATATAAAATTCTCGTGTCACAGTTTTCGTTGGCATACTCCTCCGAAACGGCTTGACCGATTTTGATGAAATTTTTTGTTCTTATCCGGTATCTATGAGAATCGGCCAACATCTATTTTTCATACCCCTAAATGATAAGAGTAAGGCAGAACAGCGTTTGCCGGGTGCAGCTAGTATAAGCATAATACAGTTCTACGCAAAATTACGTAACAGAGCCCAAAAGTACACTGACTGACGGACTGACTGACTGAGATAGTGACTTTATAAACGCACAGCCCAAACCACTTGACGGATCGGGCTGAAGTTTCACATGCAGGTTGATGTTATGACGTAGGCATCCACTTAGAAGGGATTTTGATAAATTCTACCCCCAAAAGGATAAAGAGAATGAAAGTTTGTACCATGAACGGAACGAAGCTGCGGGCAACAACTAGTTGCAAATAAATTATAAAAAACACTTTATTAACTATATTAACGACGTTTTAAAACCACCTTTAATCCAGTTGTAGCCAGAAGAATAAGCTCTTACTCTATCAAAAATAATTTGGAATTTAAAAGATACGCTATACAGTGATTTGCCTCACAGAGTAAAGGAGTGGAAGGTATTAACTATTGCGAACATGCAAGTATCCAACAGAAGCAAAATTTACGATACTGAAGTACTAGACTCGCATAACACAACAAGAGTTCGATAATACATACTTGTAGATAGCTCCACCTATATTACAAACAGAATATTCAGTATGTGCTGATGTACTCAAACTGTCTGCTAGTTTCAGACTTCAGTTCAATTATGGGAATAAAGGACAGGTGACGCTTATACAAAAACAATAAGTACATTAATAAGTAAAATTAATGTAGTATTAAAAAAATATAAGTAGAAATCTAAATACAAAAGAGCATAATAATTCAACTTGGAGCCGGAAAATGAAGTCTTCACCAAAACTTATCTCGTATTATAGTATTCTCTTGTGTTTGATTTTACGCAAGTATGATTGATACATTTAGAAATTAAAGACTTTTTAACGACGACGGGGAGACTGACTGTCTCCCCGTGACCACGCTCGCTGTAAAGTGTTCGAAACGTTGGGTTTTTTTTAATGTCATAGTCAGCAATGGAGCTAGTGGGTCGCCTGATGGTAAGCGTTACCATCGCCCATGAACGTTTGGAGAGGGATAGAGGACAAATGGATTGCTGACTTGAATTTGGGAAGGGAAGAAAAGATTGTCGAGAGAAATAAAGGAAAGGACTTGGGAAGGGTAAGGAATAGGATATAGGCCTCCGGCTCCCCCACTCCCCATACGAAGCTATTAATTATTTCACGCCGGTTTTCTGTGGGGGTATTTCCCCGGTGCGAGCTGACCCAATTCGTGCCGAAGCGTGCTCGACTACCACATACAAATAATTTTAATTAATAATACAATCAATAAATCGCATTTAAAATCCGATAAAAAGTCTTTAATTTCTAAATGATCTGGTATTATAAAGATAAATATACGCTGTACTAACTTGCCTCACAGAGGAAAAGGCGTGAGAGGCATAAAATTACTGCGAACATAATATACATAAATTTACGATAAAGAATTACCAGAATCGCATAACCGAACAAGAGCTTTACAATAGATAGCTCCACCTAGACTCTGAAGAGGACATTTACCAAGGATGTGTCCAACTATGCTTCGATTGACTGTATGTTACAAATAAGTTATGATAGGAATAGAAGATGACGCTTTTGTAAAACATCGCCTATACACTATATCTAACCTATATACACTATATCTATACGTATAAATAATAACACTATTTCAAATGAATATAATAAAAGGCACTTATAACCTGGCCAAATATACAGGTCACCATTAGAAATAAAGTGGCATCATCAATCAATATTACATGTTTGCTTTTAAAAGTTGTTCGTGTACAACATTTGAAAACTTACACCGCATAAAATACTTACATCTTTAATTTTCTACATAATCGTTCTCTTTCTCTCGGTTATTTATTTTCTAATAATAACCATTCCTGAGATATCACAATCGCGAAATTTCAATTAAGGGAGCTTCGATCTGCATAGATCATACAAAGAGATATATATACACAACGTTTGTTGCGCGTGTATTATAAAATCTTATGTCTATTATTAACTAATAGTACAATTTATCTACTTTCAAATTCAAAATGTCTACCCCTTGAATGGATTGCATTCTTTAAACTTTATAGGAATCATTCACGAATTTAAAATTAATTTTACCCGCTATTAATAACTTACTTGCCTATACCCGTAACATAATATAGGTTATACTTATTAGTTAGAACTTTGCCTCACATAGGCAAAGTTCTCTGTTGCGGATAATAAAAATAGTTTGAAACCAGATAGATATTATAGCTGAAGCAAAATTTACGACACGCAATTACTAGAATCGCATAACCTATTAAGAGTACTTCAATAAAAAGCTGTAAAAAGCTCCACCTAGATCACAAATGGAATATTATTGAGGACTAAGTATTTCCCGTCTGCCCGTAAATTAGTTATACTTCGAAAATAATAAAAAGATGACGTTTTTAATTATATAAAGTAAAAGGAATAAAATACCGAATGAAAATCAATACAAATTAGTGCATTATTTATTGCAAGAAAACTAAATACTAGATCTATAAGCTTAGTTGCAGACTGAAAAAGAAAAGTTAAATAAAACGTTCATATTATGCGTAAGCTCGGGCTCGTACGTACGTACTCGTACTATATATAGTATAGATGTTATATAAGGCTATGCCTGTGAGGTGAGCATTTTTGCTGAGAGTATAAATTTGAAGATCTGGAACAACTGATAACTCCAACTTTGAAATCAAATGTCAAAATCTCCCATTAATCCCATGTGAATTTGACAACTTTATCGGAATTTTTTATAAAACGGTAAATTATAGTATTTTCTTGTGTTTGATTTTACGCGAGTATCATACATTTAGAAATTAGACTTTGTAACGGATTTTAAACGCGATTTATCCATTATATTATTATTAACCCGACGTTTCGAACACTTTAGCGTGGTCACGGGGAGACTGACTCAGTCAATATCTTAATCTCGAAATCCGTTAAAAAGTCTTTTTTTCTAACGGTAAATTATGTGACAAAATTTACCCCAAATAAGAATTCTTGTGAATTTGATTTGAAGAATTTAAATTTTCTTATAAAATTTGTATTTCTACATATTTGTTGAAGAATCGCCTTTCCTGAGATATCAAAATTCTAAATAAAAATTTACTCGATCTGCATACGAGAGACCAAAGATTCATGGTAATTCTTAGGAAAAAAAAAATCTATTTGGGATGGGATATAAGTTCTATATCATAATAACAATTATTGTTACGTGGGTATTATCCAATCTTGATGTCTAAGTCTGTTATTTCTTTATATTATTATTCGTGTATTAAAAACATGGAATTGAAAAAATAAATATACGCTATAGATTCATTTGCCTCACAGAGGAGTAGATGTGAGAGGCATAAAATCACTACGAACATCTACAGATTTAACGCGAGCAAAATTTACGATACAGAATTACTAGACTCGCATAGCCGAACAAGAGTTCTCTTATATATATTTACATACAGCTCCACCTATATTGTAAACAAAATATTCAGGTAGTACTGATGTACTCCAACTGTGTGTTAGTTACAGTTAAATCATGAGAATAATGAGAGATGACGCTTTTACAAAAACAATACCTACATCAATATGTAAATTATTCATTAAAATAATTCATAAAAAGTTATAACAGATGTGAAAGCTCGCTATGGTACGATTAAGAAAAAACGTTATTCATAAATACATTTCAGAACAAAACTGTTCTATAAAACTATGATAAAGTTATGGAGTCGAGAACTCTATACTATAACGGTGCTTTAAAGTATAAGATCCCTAGTGTCACGAGTCCGACTCGCACTTGACCAATTTGCTTTAAAGTACACCTTTCTTGACTATGGCAAAAGTCATTACTCATTGCCATACTCATCGCCACTTTTGAAAAAAAAAAACTTGAGGGGTGTCAAGGGACACCCGGATGGAACGAAGTTCTTTTCGATTAATTAGTGAAGGAATTGTAATAAAACATTATTATTTTTTAAGTTACAATAATATTTTTTTAATTAATAACAAATATAATATTATATAAACTTAATCAGTAGGCTCTGTTCGATGCGAAATAGAAATGAAAATATCTGGCTTGCTTTCTATAAGAGAGAGAGAGACAGACAGAGAAACATGCGACGCCGCACAGCTTACAATAGCTTACTGTAGCAAAAAGTGTCGTGACAACTTTCCGTAAGAATTTTTTCCGTCTAGCCCCCTTTCACAACGCGCCATAAGGAACTTCGTTCCAAAAATCGTGTTTGAGTTTTCTTTCAAAAGCATTTCAATGCTTTAAATGCAATAATTATGTTTGTTAGGTCCAGAGATTTTCAATTTATTTCATAATTTAATTTTTTTTTTATTAATAATAATGATGAATACACTTTAACTTATGTATAGACCGAAAGCCTTTAAAAACTCATTGTGGAATTTATAAGATAAATATACGCTAAAGAGTCATTTGCCTCTCAGAGGAATAAGCGTGAGAGGTATTAAACTACTGCAAACATATACATATCTCACAGGAGCAAAATTTACGATACAGAGTTACTAGACTCGCATAAATAATAAGAGTTCTATAATACATACTTGTAGATAGCTCCACCTATATTACAAACAGAATATTCAGGATGTGCGGATGTCCTCTCAACTGTCTGGTAGTTACAGTTAAATTTAAGAATAATAAAGATGACGCTTATGCAAAAATAGTACATCAATATATACGTTATAAGATTATATAGTTTATAACGTTTTTTTACCTTAGTGGCGGACTAAACAAAAAAAATTCATTGAGGCCTAATCTTTCTTGTATATTATATTCACAGTTAATTAATATACAAATGGTTGAGCGTTCGTTAATACTTCTCGCAAGTGTTTAGTCTACCTAGCAATTATTTATTCAGAACAAAAAGTATAAATTTCTAAAGCAATTTTCTAAACACTTAATATACATACACGGTTTATGATCAGATTAGCATCTTCACGAAAAAGCTTATGTGGTTATAAAAGAAGGACAATCTAGGCTGTTGGTTAATACTTTACTTAATATTTTACTTATCAAGGTAATGGGACCAAAGGAGGACACTGACTTGTACCTAAAGTATAAAATCGCGTAATGCCTTGGACCTATATTTCTAACGGAAACGAAATTTACGATACTGAATTACTAGAATCGCATAACCCAACAAGAGTTCATCAATAGATAACTCCACCTAGGCTCTGAGCAGGATAACTACCAAGGACGTGTGTACCAACTATGCCTTTATTTACTGTGAGTTACAATTAAGTTATGAAAGGAATAGAAGATGACGCTTTTGTAAAATATCTACACATTATATAAAATAATTAGACTATTTCAAATAAATATAATTAAAGGCAGTTATAGCCTAGCCAAATAAACAGCTAAGGTCTTCATTAGAGTCCTCAAAGTTAAAGCATCCCAATCGACCTTATTTGTTTGCTTAAAATTTATTTGTGGTCAACGTTTGAACAAAATTATGCAAAAAAAGATTGTCCTATATAAAAGTTTAAGATTTTGAATTTCCTTTAAAATCGATTTTTCTGCTTATTTTCTAAGAATCATTGTTCCTGAGATATCGCGATCGCAAAATGTTAATTAAAAGAGCTTCTATTTGCATACAAAAATCATGTATATTCGTAGACAAAAACGTTTTTAGTGTATTGTAAGTATCATCTCATAAACACAGAATTTACGTTTAATAGTACGTTATCTCCCCACTAGGTAAAAATAAACGAATTTATAAATATTAACCCCTCAATCAAAATAAAAGATAAAATAAACCAATAAATAAATACCTTTAAATTTAATAACAATCATTCACGTATTTAAAATTAATTTTAGTTTAGTTTAGTGTGTCACTTAGGATAAAAAACGTTATTAACTTATATATTGATGAACTGTTTTTACATAAGCGTCATCTCTTACTATTCTTAAATTTATCTGTAACTACCAAACATTTGAGAGTACATCCGCACATCCTGAATATTTTTAATATAGGTGGAGCTATCTACAAGTATGTATTACAGAGCTCTTATTGTTTTATGCTAGTCTAGTAACTCTGTATCGTAAACTTTGTTCCTGTTAGATATGTATATGTTGGCAGTACTTTTATACCTCTCACGCCTATTCCTCTGAGAGGCAAATAATTTAATATATTATATATCTCATAAATTCGGTCTTATAAAAAGCCTTTAAGTTTTAAAGATACGTAAGCTAAAGTGTATTCATTATTATTATTAATAAAAAAATAATCAAATAAATTGAAAAACTCTGGATCTGACAAACATAATTATTGAATTTTTAGTTTTACAAGCCATCAAGAGACATCGAATTACAACATTTATGTCCAGAGTCGACAAATATAGAAATAAAATTTTCCGTAGTCTAGCTGATAAAATTATGACGAGTAGCTCATTTAAACAATGGATATCAATTGTGGCTTGAATAATGTAATTTGGTTGTAGTTATATTATTATATTTTTTTATGGTTATAAATATAATACCTACACTTGTAAAATATGGGACGCACGTTCTGAAATAATATATTTATTTCTATTACTAATTATTATTTTTAAATATCTTGTGTAATAAATAATATTAATTCATTAATTTTACCCGTCATTTACTAACTTTCCTATACCCTTATTTTTTTAACGCAACATGGGTTATTTTGTGTTTTATCATTTATTAGTTAGAACTTTACCTCACAGAGGCAAAGCTCTCTGTTGCTGATAATAAAAATAGTTTGAAACCAGATAGATATTATAGCTGAAGCAAAATTTACGACACGCAATTACTAGAATCGCAAAACCTATTAAGAGTACTTCAATAAAAAGCTGTAAAAAGCTCCACCTAGATCACAAATCGAATATTATTGAGGACTACGTAGTTCCCGACTGTCTGTTAGTTAGTTATATTTCGAAAATAATAAAAAGATGACGTTTTAAATTATATAAAGTAAAAGAAATTAAATACCATTTTATGAATAATCAATACAAATTAGTGCATTATTTATTGCAAGAAAACTTAATACAAGGTCTATAAGCTTAGCTGCAGAGTGAAAAAGAAAAGTTATAGGTACATTTACAAATAAAACGTCCATATTATGCGTAAGCTCGGGCTCGTACGTACGTACGTACTATATATAGTATAGATGTTATATAAGGCTATGCCTGTGAGGTGAGCATTTTTGCTGAGGGTATAAATTTGAAGATCTGGAACAACTGATATGGAACATATCAGTTGTATCGGGTAAATTATGTGACAAAATTTACCCCAAATAAGAATTCTTGTGAATTTGATTTGAAGAATTTGAATTTTCTACAAAATTTGTATTTCTACATATTTGTTAAAGAATCGCCTTTCCTGAGATATCAAAATTCTAAATAAAAATTTATTCGATCTGCATACGAGAGAGCAAAGATTCATTGTTATTTTTAGAAAAAAAATGTCTATTTTAATGGGATATACGCACTATACCATAAAAACAATTATTGTTACGTGATTATTATCCAATCTTGATGTCTAAGTCTGTTATTAAAAACATGGAATTGAAAAAATAAATATACGCTATAGATTCATTTGCCTCACAGAGGAGTAGATGTGAGAGGCATAAAATCACTACGAACATCTACAGATCTAACGCGAGCAAAATTTACGATACAGAATTACTAGACTCGCATAACCGAACAAGAGTTCTCTTATATATATTTACATACAGCTCCACCTATATTGTAAACAAAATATTCAGGTTGTACTGATGTACTCCAACTGTGTGTTAGTTACAGTTAAATCATGAGAATAATGAGAGATGACGCTTTTACAAAAACAATACCTACATCAATATGTAAATAATTCATAAAAAGTTATAACAGATGTGAAGGCTCGCTATAGTACGATTAAGAAAAAACGTTATTCATAAATACATTTTAGAACAAAACTGTTCCATAAAACTATGATAAAGTTATGGAGTCGAGAACTCTATACTATAACGGTGCTTTAAAGTATAAGATCCCTAGTGTCACGAGTCCGACTCGCACTTGACCAATTTGCTTTAAAGTACACCTTTCTTGACTATGGCAAAAGTCATTACTCATTGCCATACTCATCGCCACATTTGAAAAAAAAATAACTTGAGGGGTGTCAAGGGACACCCGGATGGAACGAAGTTCTTTTCGATTAATTAGTGAAGGAATTGTAATAAAACATTATTATTTTTTAAGTTACAATAATATTTTTTTAATTAATAACAAATTTAATATTATATAAACTTAATCAGTAGGCTCTGTTCGATGCGAAATAGAAATGAAAATATCTGGCTTGCTTTCTATAAGAGAGAGATAGACAGACAGAGAAACATGTGACGCCGCACAGCTTACAATAGCTTACTATAGCAAAAATTGTCGTGACAACTTTTCGTAAGAATTTTTTCCGTCTAGCCCCCTTTGAACGCGCGATAAGGAACTTCGTTCCAAAAATCGTGTTTGAGATTTCTTTCAAAAGCATTTCAATGCTTTAAATGCAATAATTATGTTTGTTAGGTCCAGAGATTTTCAATTTATTTCATAATTTAATTTTTTTTTTATTAATAATAATGATGAATACACTTTAACTTATGTATAGACCGAAAGCCTTTAAAAACTCATTGTGGAATTTATAAGATATAAATATACGCTATAGAGTCATTTGCCTCTCAGAGGAATAAGCGTGAGAGGTATTAAACTACTGCAAACATATACATATCTCACAGGAGCAAAATTTACGATACAGAGTTACTAGACTCGCATAAATAATAAGAGTTCTATAATACATACTTGTAGATAGCACCACCTATATTACAAACAGAATATTCAGCATGTGCGGATGTCCTCTCAACTGTCTGGTAGTTACAGTTAAATTTAAGAATAATAAAGATGACGCTTATGCAAAAATAGTACATCAATATATAAGTTTATAACGTTTTTTTAATCTTAGTAGCGGACTAAATAAATAAAAATTCATTAAAGCCTAATCTTCTTTGTATATTATATTCACAGTTTATATAAATGGTTGAGCGTTCGTTAATACTTCTCACAAGTGTTAAGTCTACCACAGTTATATATTCAGAACAAAATATATAAATTTCTAAAGCAATTTTCTATGCACTTAATATACACTAGCTGTGACCCGCGGTTGAAACCGCGTAAGTCCGTATCCCGTAGGAATATCGGTATAAAAAGTGCCTGTGTTATTTCAGTTGTCCAGCTATCTACGAAGCGAATAGTATTATTATTCACCAATAGATGTCAGGAAAAAAAACACGAATAAAACACGAATATGACATTATTTCAGTTGTCCAGCTGTCTACGAAGCAAAATAGTATTACTATTCACCAATAGATGTCAGGGAAAAAAAAACACGAATAAAACACGAATATGACATTTTCTAAAAAAAATTCCTAGCTAGATCGATTTATCGCCCTCGAAAACCCCTATATACTAAATTTCATGAAAATCGTTGGAGCCGATTCCGAGATCCCAATTATATATATATATATATATATATATATATACAAGAATTGCTCGTTTAAAGGTATAAGATACACGGTTTATGATCAGATTATCATCTTCAAAAACTTATGTGGTTATAAAAGAAGGACAATCTAGGCTGGGCGGCGTGGGGTGCCCCTTAGGCACATGAAACCGAAAGAGTAGAAGAAATTCGATTACTGTGGCAGGATCACGGGTGGCCGAGAGGCTAGGCGTTGCTACGGTTAGGCAAGATACGCAGGTTCGAATCCTGCCTCGTGATCAAATTTTTTCTATTCTTTCAAAATTTCTCATTTATAAAGCATTTCAATGCTATAAAACTAAAAATTAAATCTAGGCTGTTGGTTAATACTTTACTTTTAATCAGTAGTAAAAGAGGTGACCTTTTTTGAGAGAATATGTTAATCGTGTGCAACCAACAATAAAAATAACATAACACACAAATTCAAGAGCGAATAATTGCAAATCAAAAATAATGTAAAAAGCACCTGGGTTAATGCAAAGATCGCCACAAGGTAATTTGACTAAAAAAAGGACACGGAGTGTTCCTAAACTTTAAAATCGCGTGTGACCTGGACCTATAATTCTAACGGAAATGAAATTTACGATACTGATTTACTAGAATCGCATAACCCAACAAGAGTTCTTTAATAGATAACTCCACCTAGGCTCTGAACAGGATAACTACGTGTGTACCAACTATGCCTTTATTTACTGTGAGTTACAATTAAGTTATGAAAGGAATAGAAGATGACGCTTTTGTAAAATATCTACACATCCTACTTATATCATAAATGCGAAAGTTTGTAAGGATGTGTGTGTGTTTGGGACTCTTTCACGCAAAAACTACTGAACCGATTGCAATGAAATTTGGTACGTAGACAGCTGGACAACTGGAATAACATATAGGCTTTTTATCCCGACATTCCTACGTAATACGGACTTACGTAGGTGAAACCGCGGGGCGTAGCTAGATATAATGTAAAATAATTAGACTATTTCAAATTAATATAATTAAATTCAGTTATAGCCAGGCCAAATAAACAAGTAAGTTCTTCATTAGAGTCGTCAAAGTTAAAACATCCCCATCGATCCTATGTGTTTGCTTAAAAGTTTTTTGTGGTCAACGTTTGAACAAATTTATATTAAAAAAATTGTCTCATATAAAAGTTTAAGATTTTGAATTATTTTAAAAATCGGTTTTTCTACTTATTTTCTAAGAATCATTGGTCCTGAGATATCGCGATCGCAAAATGTTAATTAAAATAGCTTCGACCTGCATACAAGAATCATGTATACTCGTAGACAAAAAGTCTTCTTTTAGTGTATTGTAAGTATTATCTCATAAACACAATATTTGTTGCGCGGGTATTATGAAATCTTGTAGTGTCTTTATTAACTAATAGTACATTATCTCCCTGCTAGATAAAAATAAACGAATTTATAAATATCATCCCCTCAATGGATTGCAAAATAAAAGATAAAATAAACCAATAAATAAATAATTTAAATTTAATAACAATCGTTCACACATTTAAAATTAATTTTAGTTTAGTTTAGTCCGCCACTAAGGTTAAAAAACGTTATATAAACTTATATATTTATGTACTATTTTTGCGTAAGCGTCATCTTTTATTATTCTTAATATTAACTGTAACTACCAGACAGTTGAGAGGACATCCGCATATCCTGAAAATTCTGTTTGTAATATAGGTGGAGCTATAATACAAGTATGTATTATAGAACTCTTATTATTTATGCGAGTCTAGTAACTCTGTATCGTAAATTTTGCTCCTGTGAGATATGTTGAAGTAGTTTTATACCTCTCACGCCTATTCCTCTGAGAGGCAAAATGACTGCATATATTTATCTCATAAATTCCAAATGAGTTTTTTAAGACTTTCGGTCTTATAAAAATAGCCTTTAGGTTTTAAACATACATAAGTTAAAGTGTATTCATTATTATTATTATTATTAATAAAAAAAAATTAAATCATGAAATGAATTGAACATCTCTGGACCTGACAAGCATAGTTATTCCATTTACGGCATTGAAATACTTTTAAAAAAAATCTCGAAACTTTTTTTTTCAAATGTGGCGATGAGTATGGCAATGAACCATATAATGTAATGACTTTTGCCAATATCAAAAAGGTGTATTTAAAAGCAACTTGGTCAAGTGCGAGTCGGTCTCCCGACACTATCCTTGCAAATACCTAAGCTTAAGGGCATCTGCAAAAAAAAAATGGTTGCCTGTAAAGTACGGGCGAAGATTTTACGTGACAACGTCATTTTCTTGGTAGAATATTTATTAATATGAAAATTATTAAATTGCACAATAGGAACAAGGAATTGAATGAAAATAAGAATTGCACAAATTTTAACTATAGAAAATATATTTTGTTTACTAAAAAGACAGAGACAGAGACACAAACACGCAAGACAAAATGCGCCTAATTCTCTAGTGCTGCGCGCGCGGCGGACCGATCATAGTTCGGTGACTCATCGTAACGTTACCGGGCGTTACACTTTTTCATGAGTGCCTCCGAGCCGCAACCTAATTTAAGACGTTGTCACGTCAAAAATTGACAATCATCTACTTTATTAGCGTGCCAACGGTTACTTAAGCTTATATTTTATATTATTTGTTGATATAGCCGGAATAAAAATACATAATCTATAAATATACTGTCAATCTGACATAGTTCATGGGATACAGGCTGGTAATAGACAAATGGACAGACAGACAGACAGGCAAATAGACGGAAAGCGAGGTCTTAGTAATAGGGTTTAACCTTTTGGTACGGACCCTAAAAAATTACTTCAATAAACGTATTATGACAACATCAAAATATATATCTATGTAATCAGCTGTAGACATGTCGGCCATCTTATACTTTAAAGCACCGTTATAGTATAGGGTTCTCGGCTCCATAACTTAATCATAGGTTTATGGAACAGTTTTGTTCTGAAATGCATTTATGAATAACGTTTATTGTAAATCGTACTGTAGCGAGCCTTCACATCTGTTGTAACTTTTTATGAATACGACCATTTATTTTTCCGGCTACTAGTTGAATAAGAATAATCTTTTAACGTTATTTGTATTTTGGTTTCTACTTATATTTTTAATAATTCGTTAATTTACATATTGATGTAGGTATTGTTTTTGTATAAGCGTCATCTCTCATTATTCTCATGATTTAACTGTAACTAACACACAGTTGGAGTACATCAGTACTACCTGAATATTTTGTTTACAATATAGGTGGAGCTGTATGTATATATATATAAGAGAACTCTTGTTCGGTCATGCGAGTCTAGTAATTCTGTATCGTAAATTTTTAGATATGCAGGTCTTCGCAGTAATTTTATACCTCTCACAGCCATTCCTCTGTGAGGCAAATAAATCTATAGCGTACATATATTTTTTCAATTCCATGTTCATAATAACAGACTTAGACATCAAGATTGAATAATACACACACGTAACAGTCATTATTTTATTATTTTATTACTAGATATATACGCTTGTATGTGTATTTATTTTTGTTCTCTTTTTTCTCTATTTAAAATTATTATGTGTAAGATATGTTCTTGCATATTGGTTACAGCATAACGTTAAGAAGACCAAAATGTTAAGATTCAGATCGGGAAAGGGACCTTAAAACATTCCACCTGTCTATATTGTTAGCCAGCCCATAAAAATAATAGAAGCTTCAAGTATCTTGGTCACATTGTCACATCTAAAAGAAAGGACGATGCCGATTTAGAGCAACAACGACGTGCACTCTGTGTCGTCGGCAATATGATAGTGAGAAAATTTCGTAGGGCATCCAACTGCGTCAAAATTCATTTATATAAGACCTTTTGTCAGTCCCTCTATACTTGTCAACTTTGGATAAATTACACCAAGAAAGCATTAGATGGCATTAGAAAAGAACATAATAACATCTTCCGGTATCTGATGGGACTACATAGATACTGTAGCGCTGTAGCGCTTCTGATATGTACATACAATTTAGAGTGAACTCCTTTAATGCCATCAAGAGACATAGAATTACAACATTTATGTCCAGAGTTGTAATGTAGAAATAAAATCATACGTAGTCTAGCTGATAGAATTATGACGTGTAGCTCATTTAAACAATGGATATCAATTGTGGCTTGAATAATGTAATTTGGTTGTAGTTATATCATTATATATTTTTTTATGGTTATAAATATAATACCTACACTTGTAAAATATGGGACGCACGTTCTGAAATAAATATGTATATTTATTACTAATAATTATTTTTAAATATCTTGTGTAATAATATTAATTCATTAATTTTACCCGTCATTTACTAACTTTCCTATACCCTTATTTTTTTAACGCAACATGGGTTATATTGTGTTTTATCATTTATTAGTTAGAACTTTGCCTCACAGAGGCAAAGCTCTCTGTTGCTGATAATAAAAATAGTTTGAAACCAGATAGATATTATAGCTGAAGCAAAATTTACGACACGCAATTACTAGAATCGCTTAACCTATTAAGTGTACTTCAATATAAAGCTCTAAAAAGCTTCACCTCGATTTCAAATGGAATATTATTGAGGACTAAGTTATTTCCCGTCTGCCCGTAAATTAGTTATACTTCAAAAATAATAAAAAGACGACGTTTTAAATTATGTAAAGTAAAAGAAATAAAATACCATTTTATGAAAATCAATACAAATTAGTGCATTATTTATTGCAAGAAAACTAAATACAAGGTCTATAAGCTTAGCTGCAGAGTGAAAAAGAAAAGTTATAGGAACATTTACAAATAAAACGTCCATATTATGCGTAAGCTCGGGCTCGTACGTACGTACGTACTATATATAGTATAGATGTTATATAAGGCTATGCCTGTGAGGTGAGCATTTTTGCTGAGAGTATAAATTTGAAGATCTGGAACAACTGATAAGGAAAATATCAGTTGTATCGGGTAAATTATGTGACGAAATTTACCCCAAATAAGAATTCTTGTGAATTTGATTTGAAGAATTTGAATTTTCTACTAAATTTTTATTTCTACATATTTGTTAAAGAATTGCCTTTCCTGAAATATCAAAATTCTAAATAAAAATTTATTCGATCTGCATACGAGAGAGCAAAGATTCATTGTTATTTTTAGAAAAAAAATGTCTATTTTAATGGGATATACGCACTATACCATAAAAACAATTATTGTTACGTGATTATTATCCAATCTTGATGTCTAAGTCTGTTATTAAAAACATGGAATTGAAAAAATAAATATACGCTATAGATTCATTTGCCTCACAGAGGAGTAGATGTGAGAGGCATAAAATCACTACGAACCTACAGATCTAACGCGAGCAAAATTTACGAAACAGAATTACTAGACTCGCATGACCGAACAAGAGTTCTCTTATATATATATACATACAGCTCCACCTATATTGAAAACAAAATATTCAGGTAGTACTGATGTACTCCAACTGTGTGTTAGTTACAGTTAAATCATGAGAATAATGAGAGATGACGCTTATACAAAAACAATACCTACATCAATATGTAAATTAACGAATTGTTAAAAATATAAGTAGAAACCAAAATACAAATAAAGTTAAAAGATTATTCTTATTCAACTAGTAGCCGGAAAAATAAATGGTCGTATTCATAAAAAGTTACAACAGATGTGAAGGCTCGCTACAGTACGATTTACAATAAACGTTATTCATAAATGCATTTCAGAACAAAACTGTTCCATAAACCTATGATAAAGTTATGGAGCCGAGAACCATACTGTAACGGTGCTTTAAAGTATAAGATGGCCGACATGTCTATAGCTGATTATGTAGATAAATATTTTTTTATTTATACGTTTATTGAAATAACTTTTTAGGGTTCCATACCAAAAGGGAAAACCTAGACCCTATTATCAAGATCTCGCTATCCCTCTATTTGCCTGTCTGTCTGTCCATTTGTCTATTACCAGCCTGTATCTCATGAACTGTGTCAGTTTGACAGTAAAAATATTTATAGATTATGTATTTTTGTTCCTGCTATATCAACAAATAATATAAAATATAAGTATAAGTAACCGTTCGCACGCTCATAAAGTAGATGATTGTCAAATTTTTATGCAGATGCCCTTAAGCTTAGGTATTTGTAAGAATAGTGTCGCGAGTCCGAGTCGCACTTGACCAATTTGCTTTAAAATACACCTTTCTTGACCCTGGCAAAAGTCATTACTCATTGCCTTACTCATTGCCACATTTTAAAAAAAAATCATGTTTGAGATTTTTCTTCAAAAGCATTTCAATGCTGTAAATGCAATGATTATGTATGAGATTTCAATTTATTTCATAATTTAGTTTTTTTATTATTGATGATTATGAATAAATACACTTTAACTTATCTATGCTTAAAACCATCGATAGGCTATTTTTATAAGACCGAAAGTCTTTAAAAACTCATTTGGAATTTATGAGATAACTATACGCTATAGTCATTTGCCTCTCAGAGGAATAAGCGTGAGAGGTATAAAACTACTGCAAACATATACATATCTCACAGGAGCAATATTTACGATACAGAGTTACTAGACTCGCATAAAACAATAAGAGTTCTATAATACATACTTGTAGATAGCACCACCTATATTACAAACAGAATATGCGGATCAGGATGTGCGGATGTCCTCTCAACTGTCTGGCAGTTACAGTTAACTTTAAGAATAATAAGAGATGACGCTTACGCAAAAATGGTACATCAATATATAAGTTTATAACGTTTTTTTGATCTTAGTAGCGGACTAAATAAATAAAAATTCATTAAAGCCTTCTTTGTATATTATATTCACAGTTTATATAAATGGTTGAGCGTTCGTTAATACTTCTCACAAGTGTTAAGTCTACCTCACAGTTATATATTCAGAACAAAATATATAAATTTCTAAAGCAATTTTCTATGCACTTAATATACATACACGGTTTATGATCAGATTAGCATCTTCACGAAAAAGCTTATGTGGTTATAAAAGAAGGACAATCTAGGCTGTTGGTTAATACTTTACTTTTAATCAGTAGTAAAAGAGGTGACCTTTTTTGAGAGAATATGTTATCGTGTGCAACCAACAATAAAAATAACATAACACACAAATTTAAGAGCGAATAATTGCAAATCAAAAATAATGTAAAAAGCACCTGGGTTAATGCAAAGATACTACCACAAGGTAATCTAAAAATAAGTCGGGTTTTCCTTCCTGACGCTATAACTCCAGAACGCACCAACCGATTTCCATGCTTTTGCATTCGTTGGAAAGGTCTCAGGCTCCGTGAGGCTTATAGCAAAGAAAATCAGGAAAAAGGAAAAAAAACAGAAAAGCGGGAAAATCATTTTTCACATAAAGCCATCTGGGGGCGAAACGGAGTTCGCCGGGTTTGCTAGTTTGACTAAAAAAAGGACACGGAGTGTTCCTAAACTATAAAATCGCGTGTGACCTGGACCTATAATTCTAACGGAAATGAAATTTACGATACTGATTTACTAGAATCGCATAACCCAACAAGAGTTCTTTAATAGATAACTCCACCTAGGCTCTGAACAGGATAACTACGTGTGTACCAACTATGCCTTTATTTACTGTGAGTTACAATTAAGTTATGAAAGGAATAGAAGATGACGCTTTTGTAAAATATCTACACATCCTACTTATATCATAAATGCGAAAGTTTGTAAGGATGTGTGTGTGTTTGGGACTCTTTCACGCAAAAACTACTGAACCGATTGCAATGAAATTTGGTACGTAGACAGCTGGACAACTGGAATAACATATAGGCTTTTTATCCCGACATTCCTACGTAATACGGACTTACGTAGGTGAAACCGCGGGGCGTAGCTAGATATAATGTAAAATAATTAGACTATTTCAAATTAATATAATTAATTTCAGTTATAGCCTGGCCAAATAAACAAGTAAGTTCTTCATTAGAGTCGTCAAAGTTAAAACATCCCCATCGATCCTATGTGTTCGCTTAAAAGTTATTTGTGGTCAACGTTTGAACAAATTTATATTAAAAAAAATTGTCTCATATAAAAGTTTAAGATTTTGAATTTTCTTTAAAATCGGTTTTTCTACTTATTTTCTAAGAATCATTGGTCCTGAGATATCGCGATCGCAAAATGTTAATTAAAATAGCTTCGACCTGCATACAAGAATCATGTATACTCGTAGACAAAAAGTCTTCTTTTTGTGTATTGTAAGTATTATCTCATAAACACAATATTTGTTGCGCGGGTATTATGAATCTTGTAGTGTCTTTATTAACTAATAGTACATTATCTCCCTGCTAGATAAAAATAAACGAATTTATGTATATCAACCCCTCAATGGATTGCAAAATAAAAGATAAAATAAACCAATAAATAAATACCTTTAAATTTAATAACAATCGTTCACGTATTTAAAATTAATTTTAGTTTAGTTTAGTCCGCCACTAAGGTTAAAAAACGTTATATAAACTTATATATTGATGTACTATTTTTGCGTAAGCGTCATCTTTTATTATTCTTAATATTAACTGTAACTACCAGACAGTTGAGAGGACATCCGCACATCCTGAATATTCTGTTTGTAATATAGGTGGAGCTATCTACAAGTATGTATTATAGAACTCTTATTGTTTTATGCGAGTCTAGTAACTCTGTATCGTAAATTTTGCTCCTGTGAGATATGTTGAAGTAGTTTTATACCTCTCACGCCTATTCCTCTGAGAGGCAAAATGACTGCATATATTTATCTCATAAATTCCAAATGAGTTTTTTAAGACTTTCGGTCTTATAAAAATAGCCTTTAGGTTTTAAACATACATAAGTTAAAGTGTATTCATTATTATTATTATTATTAATAAAAAAAAATTAAATCATGAAATGAATTCAACATCTCTGGACCTGACAAGCATAGTTATTGCATTTACGGCATTGAAATACTTTTAAAAAAAATCTCGAAACATTTTTTTTTTTCAAATGTGGCGATGAGTATGGCAATGAACCATATAATGTAATGACTTTTGCCAATATCAAAAAGTTGTATTTTAAAGCAACTTGGTCAAGTGCGAGTCCGTCTCCCGACACTATCCTTGCAAATACCTAAGCTTAAGGGCATCTGCAAAAAAAATTGACAATCATCTACTTTATTAGCGTGCCAACGGTTACTTAAGCTTATATTTTATATTATTTGTTGATATAGCCGGAATAAAAATACATAATCTATAAATATACTGTCAAACTGACATAGTTCATGAGATACAGGCTGGTAATAGACAAATGGACAGACAGACAGACAGGCAAATAGACGGAAAGCGAGGTCTTAGTAATAGGGTTTAACCTTTTGGTACGGACCCTAAAAAATTACTTCAATAAACGTATTATGACAACATCAAAATATATATCTATGTAATCAGCTGTAGACATGTCGGCATCTTATACTTTAAAGCACCGTTATAGTATAGGGTTCTCGGCTCCATAACTTAATCATAGGTTTATGGAACAGTTTTGTTCTGAAATGCATTGATGAATAACGTTTATTGTAAATCGTACTGTAGCGAGCCTTCACTCTGTTGTAACTTTTTATGAATACGACCATTTATTTTTCCGGCTACTAGTTGAATAAGAATAATCTTTTAACGTTATTTGTATTTTGGATTCTACTTTTATTTTTAATAATTAGTTAATTTACATATTGATGTAGGTATTGTTTTTGTAAAAGCGTCATCTCTCATTATTCTCATGATTTAACTGTAACTAACACACAGTTGGAGTACATCAGTACAACCTGAATATTTTGTTTACAATATAGGTGGAGCTGTATGTAAATATATATAAGAGAACTCTTGTTCGGTTATGCGAGTCTAGTAATTCTGTATCGTAAATTTTGCTCGCGTTAGATCTGTAGATGTTCGTAGTGATTTTATGCCTCTCACATCTACTCCTCTGTGAGGCAAATGAATCTATAGCGTATACTTATTTTTTCAATTCCATGTTCATAATAACAGACTTAGACATCAAGATTGAATAATACACACACGTAACAGTCATTATTTTATTATTTTATTACTAGACTAGCTGTTCGCCCCGGCTTCGCCCGTGGTACATATATAGTCTATGTTACTCGTGGATAATGTAGCTTTCGAATGGTGAAAGAATTTTTAAAATCGGTCCAGTAGTTTTTGAGCCTATTCATTACAACCAAACAAAGTTTTCCTCTTTATAATATTAGTGTAGATATATACGCTTGTAATATAACCTTGTAACAAACATTGTTTTTATGATACAGTACTTATATCCCATTAAAGTAATTTTAACCCAATTGGGAAATTTAAATAGACGCTGAATATGATCAACCTTGTCAGTGCTTAATTATGTCTCAACTTATTTTAGTTCTCTTTTTTCTCTATTTAAAATTATTATGTGAAAGATATGCTCTTGCATATTGGTTACAGCATAACGTTAAGAAGACCAAAATGTTAAGATTCAGATCGGGAAAGGGACCTGAAAACATTCCACCTGTCTATATTGTTAGCCAGCCCATAAAAATAATAGAAGCTTCAAGTATCTTGGTCACATTGTCACATCTAAAAGAAAGGACGATGCCGATATAGAGCAACAACGACGTGCACTCTGTGTCGTCGGCAATATGATAGTGAGAAAATTTCGTAGGGCATCCAACTGCGTCAAAATTCATTTATATAAGACCTTTTGTCAGTCCCTCTATACTTGTCAACTTTGGATAAATTACACCAAGAAAGCATTGGATGGCATTAGAAAAGAACATAATATCTAACATCTTCCGGTATCTGATGGGACTACATAGATACTGTAGCGCTGTAGCGCTTCTGATATGTACACACAATTTAGAGTGAACTCCTTTAATGCCATCAAGAAACATAGAATTGCAACATTTATGTCCAGAGTTATAATGTAGAAATAAAATTATACGTAGTCTAGCTGATAGAATTATGACGTGTAGCTCATTTAAACAATGGATATCAATTGTGGCTTGTTATATTATTATATTATTTTTATGGTTATAAATATAATACCTACACTTGTAAAATATGGGACGCACGTTCTGAAATAAATATATATATTACCTATTATTATTTTTAAATATCTTGTGTAATAATATTAATTCATTAATTTTACCCGTCATTTAATAACTTTCATATACCCTTATTTTTTTAACGTAATATGGGTTATATTGTGTTTTATCATTTATTAGTTAGATCTTTACCTCACAGAGGCAAAGCTCTCTGTTGCTCATAATAAAAATAGTTTGAAACCAGATAGATATTATAGCTGAAGCAAAATTTACGACACGCAATTACTAGAATCGCATAAAATATTAAGAGTACTTCAATAAAAAGCCGTAAAAAGCTCCACCAAGATCACAAATCGAATATTATTGAGGACTACGGAGTTCCCGACTGTCTGTTAGTTAAACTTTAAAAATATTAAAAAGATGACGCTTTAAAATATCTTAACGAAAGAAATAATTTATTAATAATGAATCAAATTATTACACTATGTATTAATTACAAAAAAAAACTAAATACTAATCCAATAATCTAAGTGGCAGACTGAAAAAGAAAAATTACAAGTAATTTCAAGTAATTTCATTTTCAATTTGTAGATTTGTAACACCTAATATAGAACTACGCTACACTACAACATAAATATATAATAAGTAGTAAGTCTAAGTATAATAAGTAAGTCCATATCCCGTAGGAATATCGGGATAAAAAGTTGCCTATATGTTATTCCAGTTGTCCTACGTACTAAATTTCATTGCAATCGGTTCAGTAGTTTTTACGTGAAAGAGTAACAAACATACACACATCCTTACAAACTTTCGAATGTATAATATTAGTAGGATGTCCAAGGAAAAGTTGTTCAGTCTTATGGGCGTTTTCAGTCGTCTTATAATAATCGAGATCTGGATCATTTGATGTTGAAATTAACGATAACGATACGGAAATTGGGGGAGAAAAGTATTATATCAACAGCGTAAACTTAATTTTATTGAAAGCCTCCAGTTTGTTCACGTTCAAAGTTCACGCGAACAAAGTCGCGGGCAGCAGCTAGTTGAAAATATAGTTTCAAGATGCCCCATCATTCCCATGTCAATTTGTGAACTTTATCGGAGCTTTTCGAAAACGGTAAATGATGTGAAAAACATAAACCAAATAAGTAATTGGTACTTTAATTTTCTACAAAATTATTCTTTCTACATATTTTAAGGGATCACTTTTCATGAGATATAACGATACTAAATGACAAAGAGGGTTTGAACAGCAAACAAAGATTCATGCATATTCTTAGAAAAAATATGTCTACTTCAATGAGATATAAGAAAACAAATGTCCGGTACGTGGCTATTATCCAATCTTGATTGTCTGTATCTGTTATTAAAAATATTTAATTTGCCTCACAGAGGAAAAGACGTGAGAGGTATAAAAATATATCTAACGGGAGCTAAATTTACGATACGGAATTACCAGACTCGCATAACCGAACAAGAGTTGTCCGATACATAGCTCCACCTATATTGAAAACAAGGTGTACTGATGTACTAAAACAGTGCGTTAGTTACAGTTAAATTATATGAATAGTAAGAGATGACGCTTATTTAAAAACATTAAGTATATCAATATGCATACATATATTAACATTTTGTTAATAACTATCTGGTGCCAGCAACTGCATTCGCGTTAACATTGAACGTGAATAACAGGAAGATTTCAATAAAATGTTGGATATAACCGAGATTTAGAGCTTTAATTAGATTCACAATTGAAAATAAATGGTAATCCAGAACTGTTGGGCTAAAAGTGGTATGCGCGTTATGAACACAGTCTCACCGGTACCACAACCAGTGGGGATTACAGAGGTTTAAGCAAAATATTTGGGAGTATTGGCCATTGTGGTCAAAATTTCAAAGATATGACAAGAAAAACGTTTTTTTTACCGTTTTATTACATGTCCGGATATAAATAGAAACCTAAATGCATATTATGACGTTAAAAGACCATCCTTAATCCAATTCCTACTCTTCAAAACTCATTTCAAACTTAAAAGATAAGCTATATTATACGAATAGATAAGTAAAGGAGTAGAAGGTATAAAAAGTTCATTGAACTTTGTACGTATCCAACAGGAGCAAAACTTACTATACAGAAATACTAGAATCGCATAACACAACAAGAGCTCTATAATACAAATAGCTCCACCTATATATTACAAACAAAATATTCAGGATGTCCTGATGTACTCCGTTTGGTAGTTACAGTTAAATTATGAAAATAATAAAAGATGACGCTTATGCAAAAACAGTAAGTCAATAAAGTTAACGTTTTTTACACTCAAATTTGTATAAATTGTTGAGCTTTCGTTAATACTTATTATAGGTGTCGAGTGTACCTCACAGTTATTTATATTTTACAATTTTTTCTGCATTTAATATACATGCACTGCTTATGATGCGATTAGAATGTTCACGAAAAAAAACTTGTCGTAAAAAAGTTGGACGACGATAGATAGTTTGTTAATTTTATTTAGAAGTAACAGAGTTACCTCTCTTACAGAGTTACCCGGTTTAAGTGATAGTGTAATCGTGTGCAACCAACTGTAAACATGCAAATAACATAACACACAAATTTAAGAGCGAATAAATGCAAACCAATAATAATGTAAAAAGCACCCTTAAATGCAATGATCGCCAACAGAAAATGTAATTGGACTAAAAGAGGACACGGGATAGAAACTATAAAATCGCGCAATGCTTGGCCTTTGAGGCAAACAATATTTACGATACCAAAGTACTAGAATCTCATAACAGAACAAGAGTTTTTCAATTCAAGCGCTTCGCTATCACACATAAAAAAAAATCTGCACATTATAATATAAAATAAT
This sequence comes from Zerene cesonia, assembly GCF_012273895.1. NCBI lineage: Eukaryota > Metazoa > Arthropoda > Insecta > Lepidoptera > Pieridae > Zerene > Zerene cesonia. The sequence goes on along the minus strand of NC_052122.1, from coordinate 974,747 downwards.
TAAACTATTTTGAACTAAATAAAATAAAAGGCAGTGATAGCCCGGCCAAATAAACAAATCAGGACTTCATTAGAAATAAAGTTAAAGCATCCCCATCGATCCTATGTGTTTGCATTTTCCGAACATGGTTAATTATATGAGAAATTTTGAAAGAATAGAAAAAATTTGTGATCAAATTTCAAAAAGCATTTCAGTGCTATAAAACTAAAAATTAAATGGTTAATTATATAAAAAAATACCCCAGATAAAAGTTTAAGATTTTGAAGTTCCTTTAAAATCGATTTTTCTACTTATTTTCTAAGTGTCACCATCAGTGAGATATCGCGATCGCAAAATGTTAATTAAAAGAGCTTCGATCTGCATACGAGAATCGTGTATATTCGTAGACAAAAAAGTCTTCTTTTAGTGAATTGTAAGTATTATTTTATAAACACAATATTTGTTATGCGGGTATTATGAAATCTTCATGTGTAAATCTTGTTTAACTAATTGTACATAATATCTACCTGATAGATAAAACAAAACGAATTTATAAATATCTGCCCCTTTTAACTGATTGCAAACAAAACTTAAAATAACAATAATTCATGTTTTTAAAATAAATTGTAACAAATATTTTTTAACAATTATTCATTTATACAAATTCAATTTTTAACAACTTGCCTCACAGAGGCAAAGCTCTCTGTTGCTAAATAGTTTGAAACGAATAGATATTACAGCTGAAGCAAAATTTACGACACGGAATTACTAGAACCGCATAACCTATCAAGAGTACTTCAATAGAAAGCTCTAAAAAGCTCCACCTAGATCACAAATGGGATATTATTGAAGACTAGGTATTTCCCGACTGTCCGTATCCTTCGAAAATATTAAATAGATGACGCTTTTAAATAATAACACCATAAGAAATTAACAACACTTTGATAATGATAAAAACTAATTATTACATTACTAACTACAGGAAAACTAACTACAAGTGGCAGACTGAAAAAAATATTATATATTAACGGCCTTACAAATATAACGTTCATTCTATACACAAGCTTGGGCTCGTAATGTTGTACAGATTTGATACAAGTCAATGCCATGATACATAAATACCTTCAAATAAACAATTTTTTGTAAATTTTTTTATTTAATATTTTGATGCAAAAATAATTTAAATGTTGCCAATTTGGGGCCTTAAATTACGAGACAAAAATAGTACACAAAGTTTTTAGTTATTCTAAAGATACGTCTTTAAGATACATCAATATTAGTAAAGTATACATCAATCCACCATTATTTTTATCCGACTGCGTCAGAGAAGAATGAGGTTCTTCGAGTGTAGCCCAAATGGAGGGCGGATCTTGACATAGTCATTGAGAATGCTACACAATGGCGCCCGCAAATATAAAAAGAAGGGGAGAAGATTTGCTTTATTTTCCTTACTCTAGCAATATGGAGAATTAATAATATAATGTCAAAATATTATAACAATAATTTATCTAATGAGACTGAAATAATAATTTCGGTCTTTTTCTGTTTTTTTACACAAAAATTTTGTAAACTGATAAGGGAAAATAAGTTTTTGTATAAAATTCGAAATGCATTCTTGTAAGTTTATTTTAACTTAAATATAAAGCTATTTTTTTAAACTTTCTCTGGCGTTCCAGCCACCTAAAAGTTTGAATGTGTTTGTTCTCTTCTTTCTATTACATTTTCTTTATAATGTGATGTGAAGAAGTCCACATTGATGGGGAAAATACGAAAAACGTTCCTAAATGTTCTTCTATTCTTTATTTCAGAATTTAATCAATATTCAAATATGGAGGGAAACGTAACTCATGTAGCTTGCTACTACTAATAGAACTAAGTATAAAAAGACAGATGAAAAAAATAATATCATATTTAAAAACAACCAAATGCAAATTAAATTAAAAACACCTAGTAAGTACTACCATTAAAAACATTGTTCGCAAGGAACGAATTTGCCTCACGGAGGAAACGGGCCATAAAACCATTGAATAATTCCAGACCAGACGTATCTACGTATCGGAAGCCAAATTTACGATATGGATTTACTAGAATCGCATAACTTAACAAGAGTTCTTTAGTATATAGCACCATCTAGATAAAATGTAAAATATTACTTTGAATCTGCTCATTTACCTCTCGGCTGTCTATGCGTTACAATTAAATTATCAACTTGTGAAATTTAAATCAAAGATGGCCCTAAACTAAAACATGCATGCAGATAAAATTTATGTTACGGAATTATAAGAATCGCTTAACCGAACAAGAGTTCGATAGATTACTCCACCTATATTATTAAATATATAACTATTAAAGCGTTAAAGTTATATTATGAGAATAATTATGTTATTAGCTGGTATCTCATTTTCTTTATAAATAAAAAAAAAATACTATTAACAAATACTGTTTGTATAAAATAAGTTACTTCGATTACGATAGAGTATAAACCTTCATTTATAATAATTTATGATTTTTTAAATGATAATCAAATACGGAAAATAATACACAGGTTCAAATCGCATGCGTCTATGTTTGATTATATCACATTAAATAAGATAAAAATAAAGTTAATATCGTTTCAATATATTAATACTTGTATAAAAACCTCTCTAAGTAGAAAAGCTTGGGTTTTACGAATTAAGCCTGTTAATAATAATTAACTAATATTTTATGTGTAAACCTCACAGAGGACACGAGCTGTCTAGTTTCAATTCATATTCTAGCCGAGTCTAAAATTACGAAACTGGATTACTAGATTTACATAAGTTAACAGGAGTTCTATTGAACGAAGCTCCTCCCACCGAGAATAGTACAGGATACAGAGCATGCGTATATTAATATCTGTAAGTTTCATACAAGTTATTTTTAGCAACTTTAAAAATGCAGTTTTATCAACTAAATAAAGGTTATTAAGGAGGTTATTTCCAAAAACACAGTGGCGTTTAGTTGGTAGTTCACTGTTTATAGCTGTTTGAGTCCGACATAACCCAGGGCTAGTTCCCCGAGAGCTGAGGTTATGCATCAATGCACAATCCACTATAAAAAAAGGATAAACTAGCAAATAAGCAGCAATCGAGTTTTTTTATACATGTATTTATCTTTTTTCATAATGTACCTGTTAAATAGTATATAATATTTCATAACATAAAATGAAACTTTTGTAACGAGATAGATCCAAATATTAAAAAATGCTGATGTGTTTTCTAATTTATTCAAGAATACTAGAAGACATTTGCGTAGCATATTATAAATATAGAGTGGATTTCTCTTTTTTACATCAATTTACTCTTTAAAAAAAAAACTTATCACTTGCCTAATTTTGGAAAAGAGAAAAAATTTAATCTTTGCATTGCCTCACAGAGCACACAGTTACGGTAGTAAAATGAATTTATTCCAAATAGGCGCAATATTTACGAAACAGAATTACTAGATTCACATGAATAAATAGGAGTTCTATTGAACTAAGCTCCACCTCTATCAATACTGCTACCTTGTTGTAACTGAGCATGCGTAAAGATGTCGAAGTTTCAACTAACTTTCAATTAAAAAAACCCCTAATTTATAGCGGACGACATTTCACCTGCCATAAATGTATGGAAATGTTGTTTCAAGATACATCACCTAAAAACTTATATTACATTATATGTCATATAAGCTTTTAGTATTATCGTTTATTTAAAATAAATTTGTGTAAGTTAAAGTTGGTGTTTATGTTCGTTGGATTTGTCAGCATTTGGAATATCACACTCATATTATAAATGTGCATAACATATTTGGACTACAGCAGGGTTACCGGATAGCAATTAGCATAATAATCAATTTATAATAATGGAAGCTAGGGCCATAAGTATATTCCATTTCAACCATTAAGTTCGAATGTAAAATTATACTCAGTAATAGTTATAATCCATTATTTATATTTGAATATAATTATAACAAAACTTTTATCTTTAAATTATTGAGGATGAACGAATACAAATTTTTAAACAAACGAAACGAAGTATCTTTCTATACGTCATTTAAGATTAATTTGTGATTTTTGACAGATAACACTTAAATAAACTAAGATATCAAACATATTGAGCACATATATATACATTTTAAAATATAAAAAAGGTCGGTGTGGGAATTATGAATAACATAAATGATGAGAAATTTTGAAAGAATAGAAATATAAATATATTCTATTTATAGTAGGATATGAAAGGAAAACGTTGCTCATGTAGCAAGCAATAAAATAAAATGCTTAAAAAGACGAATGTTTGAAACAGTTATTTAAAGCAACAAGTGAAAAATAATATTAAAAAGGACCCCTTAAAAGCAATGCTCGATACAGCAAAAATTATTATGCCTCACAGAGGAAACGGGTCATGAACTATTGAATAATGCCAGACCAGACATATCTATATTAAATATATAAAATTTACGATACGGAGTTACTAGAATCGCATAACCTAACAAGAGTTCTTCCGTAAATAGCTCCTGATAGCTCCCTCTAGATTTAAAGTAAAATATTACATTGGACGTGCTCATTTACCCCTCGACTGTATGTGAGTAGCAATTCAATCAAATCATAAAAGATGTCCCTTTTCCAAAACATCTATTTACTTACATCTATTTACTTATATCTTACATCTATTTACATTTAAAATATGACTACAATAATTAATCGAATTATTTTTAAGTTGGTCCTTTAGCGACAGATTGAATTGGTAAAAATAATTAATACACTTAACCCTTTATTTTTTTTCAAACAAAATATGTAATGTATATAATGTATTTATAATGAATGGTCTCTACTTGCATTACTACATCTAAAGCATAAGAAACTATCAAATACTTGAAGGACTTATTTTGATTACATAAGGGTTATTTTAAAGTGTATATATGTATATAATAAGCAATAAATAAAAATTAAAGTTAGTCTGGTGTGGTGTCACGCTGACCGTATACTGACTGTGAGTATTGACAGCCGAAACGTATGGAATTCTATCTTTCGTCTAATTCAAAAACGCTTCATAGAGGTTCATACATTTCAGCTGTCAGCACCAGTCAGCGTGTCAGTCAGCGTGACTCTAAAAGTAGTCCGAGGGTTATAAATTCTACCGCCAACTACTTGCCTTATTAAGTTCAATTGCATGATCATGTGAATTATAAGTGGATTATTTATATTGGATTTATCTGCTGACAGAAATTGGAACTGACTCTTCTATTATAAGAATTATTATAGTTCAGATTGGTTATTGACAAGGTTTTGTCAGAAAATGGATTGATTATTATTATTAACATCGGGCGTAAGACGAGACAACGTCTGTCGGCACGACTAAACAAATCATATCGTTTATTGAACATAATCAAAATAACCAAATTTATGAGACCACCGTCCTGTTGGATACATACAGATACATGTTTTTTACATTTTTTGCATAATTTTTCCTCATTTTCTTGATAATCTGTCATAGCTTTAAGATAATACAACTGTAAAGTATGTTGTATGTTCAGGTAGTTATATATGTAAGCAATATATGTAATAGCCTTTATTTAACATACATTAGGAAATAGGATAATTGATTGTACTTTAACTCTATAAAGTTCAATTTTAACTGAATAAAGTTCAAAAAAAAATTAAAAGCATTCATTATTTGCCTACATGTTGACCAGACTACCTGTTATTTTTTATACAAGGCTTTAAAATAACTTTAACTTTACACATACAACAGAGTAAAACTTACGAAACGCAATGACTAGGTTCGCATAAGTTAAAAGTGGTTGTTTCGAACTAACAGAGCTCCACCCACTTCTTTACTACAACCTTGAAGTAACTGAGCATGCGTACAACTATATCAAAACTACAAAAATATTTTATTGCCATCTTTAATAATAATATCCTAAAGCTTAAAAGTTGTTTTGAACGCGCAAATCTCAGGAATAATTTGATAATCAGTGTAATATTACATGATTATTACTTATTTTAACATATTACATAAAAAAGTATAATTGTAACTACTTATTGCATTGAGCGAGAGTATGATAACAATAAATAGGAAACCTCCAAGTTCTTCTGAATATCTGGTTATTGTCACGGAAAGTGACGTCCATTAGCCATAAAGTTTTGCAAAGTTTGCATTAATTAATTATACTCAGTTAAGATAATAAGCTTTTTAGTAAAGTTTCAACCAAAGAAATTTGAGGGAAGAAAGGATTTGACATAAATTAAATTATTACTGAATTTTCATAAAAAGAAGTTATTCTAGACGAATGAAAGGGTTAAGTTTTATTTAATTTTATAATTATGTTATAATATAAGTTTATAAAATATAAATTTTATTTAATATATATTATGCGTACAAGTATAACGTTTTAAACATTCAAGTGCCGATTATACTTTTATCAAATAACAATATGTCGCAGTATTACGCTACATAAACATATTTTAAGAAATGCATAAGAATTTCGAACTACTCAATAAATCTCTTAATTCCGTCAATTGGAAAAGAATAAGATATAAGGATTAAAAATACATAATATTAAAAATTGGAAAATGTCAACTGTAACCAGATATGCAACGAGTATTTTTCTATAATAGTATTTTAATAAAATCAAAGTGTTTTCTTAAAAAAACCGTTCTGACATTAATCATAACAGAGGAGAGGCCAAGCCTTTAGTGTGTAGGCGTTACATTAACTGCATTCAACTAGATTTTCATGAAGATCAGGAGCTTATCTCTTAAATATTAAGATTTTGTTGTATCTATAAAAGGAACCTAATGAAGTAAATTGCCATTTTATGAAACAAATTAAATCTTGGTGAATTTTTAGAAAAATACTGAAGTTAAGAACATACTAAGCTTTGCAATTTTCGATCCGTTTCATCAAATGCAAAATCTAAATAACGAATTTAATTTAACCATAACCATTCGATATGTAAAACACTAACAAACTCAAAACACATCTAGCGACAAAAACACTAGATTCGTATAAAACAATAATTTAAAGCAAAGTTTTAAAATATTTATGTGATTACAGTGATGGAGTTTTTTTTATAAATTACGATCTATTTAGAAGAATGACTAATTATTTTTCCTTTAGGTAAGGACCTGCTACAGTGAGTTTACAGATAAGTACTTAGTAAAATTACGATACAGAATAACTTGAAGTTCATGATCATGAAGGAGTTGTACAGGACCCCCTTAAGAAGAATTGGAGCATGCGTACAATTAGGTAACATTTTAAACAAAGCTTTGAAAAACTTTACAACTTCGTATTAATTTTCAACGAAATACGATGGTCGTTCTTAGACTGAGAATGTGAACACAAAATCTAATCTAAATCTAACTCTTACGCGTGGAAGAGTTAGATTTTACATGTTTATATCGAAATGTAGAATTGTTGTAGAAAAAACAAAATCCTACCTGACCACCAATTTGGACTTAGACAAAAACATGGTAAAGCAAAACAAGTCCATAGACTGATAGAAAAAACGCCATAAAGACTATAAGAACATAAAACACTGCATTGCGACATTTCAATATCTAATATGTAAAATAATTCTCATGTGCGGACAAATAACTTCATATTTCTCAAGTCATATCAAGAGAATTTTTCAAAGAAGACAAGGAGGATACATAATGATCTTCCTCTCAAGGAAGTGTAATCGGTAAATCTCTTGGCATTTCACTAAAAGTGTACTGGCTTTTCAACAAAAAAATTAACTGTTTTTAAAAAATTAATTGCTTTGCAAGGGTTTCAATCTATAATGCTTAGGATGATCACAAATGCTCATTGGTGTGTTACAAACCAACACGTATAGCACGATCTCAAAATCCGAACTGTTAATGACGAAATGAAGCGCTCAATGAGTTCGGAAATAGACTTGATAAACATCCGAACATTTGGGCTATAGAAATATGATTCCAAATTCCTGAGCCTGAAAGGAAAAACTGCTATATATCTACGATTTGAGAAGGAAAAGAAGGGCACGCATCACGGAATTGCCGACCTAAAAGACACTGACACTAATCCATAACAGTTTGCTGAATAATAGATTGCAATGATAATACTCATAAAATGAGTTTATTTCTGTAAAGTATAGCAATATACGATGAATAACGCCTTATAACTACTAAATAAAAACAATATATCAAGTTATATGGAGTTCTTAGTTCTTACTTGTTTTCCCAAAAAACCGCGTTCACTCCGACTTATATATTTTATAATTATGAATAAAATTGTTCTTTACACTTAACGATAGCGACAGCGTCCTTTTTTTTTTTTTGAAGCAACCTATCTAAGAAGAGAAAGAATCTAAAAACCCCAATTGAAGCTTACTTACTAGTAGTAAGTAGATATAAAGTTACAAAATTTGCGATATACAGTTACTAGAGACCCATAAACAAGAGATATGTTTCATAAACTCCACCCCTTTCAATAGTTTGATCTTGCAGTATCTGAGTATGTGCACAACTAACTTTAACCCAAAAGTTTTAAATAAGTTTCTCATATCATTCAGCGACGGAAATCTATGATCTGCATAAGGCCTATACGTTAATGTAAAACAATTTAGATATAGATGCGTAGCTAATGTCTTTATATTTTCGGTAAGCAGTCAACTATTCAAAATATGTAGAGGTGGAACGATGACTTTATTCCAAATTCATAAATTAAATAATATTATAATTTAAATAAATATGTGCCCTGACCAATAAGTAATCTGTGCCTTTGCCCGTTATTCTCCTATAACATATATATGTGACAAAAACTTACGATACGCAATTACTAGAGGTTCATAAAACATAGGGGTTTTATAAAATAGCACCACCCCCCTTCAGTTGTTTAACCTTGTTTTCCTGAGCATGCGTACGCCGTACTAACTAACTATGCAAGTTTCAGTAAAAGTTGCAAATACTTTTTTAGAACACAGACAAAATAATAACAGAAAGAATTATATGTTTTCCAATTTTCGATTAGAACAAGATCATCAAGCGAAAAGCTTTTAATAATTTCTACGTTTAATTGTAAAGAGGCTCGCCTTTATTTAAAAATAAAGTTTTGTTTTGGTGTATTAAGTTGTTGTTAAATTATTAACTGATTTAATAAGCAAAGAAAACTTTAAACTTTAAATCAAAAAAGTTTTTTAGTCCATTTAAAAGTTACGCTAAAAGGGATAATGGAGGAACAGTTTAATAATATCATGTGGCAAAGAATGTCTGTGTTCTTAAAACATATTTAAAACTAAAATAGAATCTTATATAGTTGTACGCATGCTCGGTCACTACAAGGTTAAACAATTGAAAGGGGTGGAGCTAGTTTATAAAAACTCTTTTGATTTATGAGCCTCTAGTATTTGTATATCGTAAATTTTTGTCATTTATAGATGTATAGAATACAAACATTAAAGGCTCATAATATATATTTTCTCAACACCACTCCGCCGGCTTGTGTAAGTATATTTATTTACCTGGGCACCTTAAAAACTTCAAAGCGTAATAACTGTTCCAACTTTTAAAACTACAGGAATGATTAGTTCAAACCATTATTAGTTAATTAATGTTCCCAGGCTTAATGGGATTTTACTACCAGATAATCCTTAGTTATATTCTAAATACGAAAGTAACTAAATATTATGTTACCTACATAATATAACAAGCTCCATAAAAAGGTACAAATAAAAATAACACATCAAAGAGTTACTAGTTCTAATTTAATAATTATAATAGTTATTTATTAAAACGTAACTAATTGATACGACATTTCAATTATAGGTTTTATAAAGAAATTGAAATAAGGAAGATAGATGCTGGAATCAATTCAAAATTTTCGATAACAATTATTAACTTTCAAAACTTGAACACATATTTCTGCTAAAAATAAAGGGGAGGCATAGATACTATTGTTGTCCATTGAATTTATAAGACTGTTTTATAAGACTGTCTTGAATTTACTTAGTTATGTCTCTTCTATTTTTATATTCTAACAAAAAGGCAAAACAAAAAGTTATTGAAGTTCAAATATAAAACTATGTAAAATACAGTATTAATTAGGTTCATATTTTAAAAGCAATAACCCAAAAAAATAAAGCAATTAACATAATAAATAATATTAACCCAATACATTTATTTGAATGGACAAATAATTCAATTTTAAGGGAAGGTTTTATTTCCTAATCTTTATCATTTGTTTCAATGAAAACTTTCCACCAATATACACAGGAAAATAAGCACTTTATTTTTATACTTTTGTGAAGGGTGTATTAGGAATAGAACATTAATTGTCTCCTCCTCTTTAATTATCATCTCCCAACACGGGAGCAATCTTTAAATTAAGATTCGAATGTAAAAAAATTACATTATTATTAAGTTTAACAATTTTCACAATAAAGTTTTGTTTGATAAGTACACAAGCAGTTATTATTAAGTCAATTGTTGATTTTTGCGATTTTGTTTTACGAGTTATACATAACTCATTGTTGAAGTCCTTTTCAAATTCCCCCCAAGAATCAAATATCAAAATAAAATCGTTGGTTGCCGTCTCGTCTCCTCATTTTATTTATTCGTACTTTTGTGTAAGATATTGTCCAATTTATGAATAATGTAAAAAATAAAATTACAGGGTACTAATTATATAACAATTATTTTTTTCTTCTCTTAATATAAGAACCAAAACGAAAATAAGTACATTTGGAAAGTTATACCTGCAGTGTTAACTTGCAATGCTGCATTCCCAAATTATTAATAAATATAGTAAATTATAAATATAATTGATTTTGTAAATTTGATTGATTAAATAAGTCTGGAATATTCTTCGAATAAGAAAGCGTTTATAACTCAACCACCAAACTATGAAGTTTAATCAACTGTAGTTGCAACTTGCAAAACTTACGATAACCTATAACCAGAGTATCATGATGAAATAGAAGTTCTTTTGAACTAGGCTCCGCCTACATCAATACTTGAACGTTGAAATTATTGGTTAGGTTATTGTAATTGCTGAGCATGCGTAGCATGGGTACAAACTTGTAAAGTTTGTTAAACAAACAGTTGTAGTTATACTTAAACATTTAACTTTATTTAAGTATAATAAATTGAGAACTGATATCAGATCTGACATTGTAATTTTACCGTTTTTACGAATTCTACAATCTCCTAATTCAATCAATCTGTTCAGCTCCTAATCTATAATACACCAAATAATATGAAACAATATAAATTGAAAGGAAGTCATGTTAATTACACCACTCATAACTTAAGAGTGGCTCATGAGATGTTTATGATTTTTGGTTCGATAGATTTGTTTTAGCTTGCATTAGGACAGTAATTGTTAAAATTTACAGAAAATCAGACTTCCCGGGTGAGTCGGGGCGGACAGCTAGTCTCTAATAAACTATATTATTACATTAATATCGTTTGAAATATGTTTCCATTAAATATTATTTCATTTCATCTTCATTAAAATCAAATAAATTGGTACGACGATTTTAATATTAGACAAGTATGAAGCCCGGTCGCCATGTTTTAATTATTTCACACACTGCTTAATTACAAATTGCAATCTTATTGCCAGTAAAGTCAATAAATAAACAATATACATTTTCTTTTAACCAGATTTCGTCATCTTAACTATTTGCTACTTGTTTTGGGGAACATTGTAATGCGATAAATTAGTTCTTATAATACATCAATTTCTAAAGAGTAAAACTTCTATCTATCAGCTGCAGAAGTTAGAATGCATTCACTAGTATCTCATGATATAGAGGAGTTCAATGCGAACAAAGCTCCACCCACTGTAATGCAACCTTGAAAGCATAGAGCATGCGTACAACTAACATTTTGAAAAGTTTTACTTGGTCTTACCTTATCTAAACATTAAATTTATTTGTTAGGTACTATTAAACATTAAACATTAAACTTAACTCAAAAATTGCATAAGCAGATTTATTATCCAGATAAAATTAAGTATAAGACTCATTACTATGGTCCGGAGCGCCAATTCATTATCCTTATACTTAGTCGAGCTTATGCAACCCTACAAAGTTTTTAGCTAGATAATGTATAAAAGCAAATGTGGAAGTTACGATTCACATTTACTAGATCTTCATAAGAAAGCAGGAGGGCTACTTATTGTCCACCCCATACATTTTATTAACGTCCTTGAAGTTGCTGAGCATGCGTTAACACGCACATCAATGTTTTTCGCCATTTAATAAAACTAACTTTACAATATCTATTATTCTATCAATTGTAATAAGTGAATTCTGCCCTAACAAGACACTTAAATATACTCGCATCAAACCACTATTTGAGATCTTCTGAAATTAAAATTAAAACAACATTTTTCTTTTTCAGGGAAGCCTGCTTGTTCTTTCTACTTTCTAAGCCCATTCTCTTAAAGTGTGAAGATGACTCGTACCGGATGAGAAAGGAATTGGCAATTGAAAGAACAGATTTTTTTCTCAATTATTCTGGACTGCAATCCATCGAACGTAGGTATACTCTCCGATTTTATATATACACTAAAAAAGACATACATAACTGCGTTTACTATGCAGCAGTTATATTGCACTTACTAGACCCCCATAGGAAATTATTTACCGAACATAGCTGCACCCATATATATATATAACTTTATGCACTTGGGTATGTATAACTAACTAGTTAGTTAGTAGTTATGATTAGTTAATCATAACTAGAAATAGACTTATAAAACTGTATGTACTCTGGAGAAGTTACGATGCACTTACTAGGCCCTCATAACAAATAGGAGTTCAACTAAACTAAATTTCACATATACATAAATTCATTCGCGTGTGTAATATACGTTATTCATATCAATTCCTACCAGAAGTTATATGTCTACAAATAGATATACAAAACTACTTGCATGTACCATGCAGAAGTTAGGATGCACTTACTAGTCCTCCATAAAGAATAGGAGTTCAACCGAATAAAGCTCCACCCATTTAAATTCATCCTTGAAATTGCTGAGCATGCGTACAACTACCGTTTTGAACATAAGTTTTGAACAACTTATGGTCGATGTCTTTGCAATTGAAATTAAAAAGCATGAACCATCTTATACTAATATTGTAAAAGCGAAAGTAAATACCTGTTACATTTTCACGTCTATACGACTCGCATAAAATTTCATGGCGGACATTTTTAAAAATGATTTTAAAGATTTATTTTAATCACGCGAGTCGCGCTCGGTTTTAATCTAAACTTTAAATTAAACTTTTAACTCCACCGAAGTGATTTAGTCTTTTTCTTAAAAATGGTAATTTTAGTGTTAAACAAACATACATTAATTAGGTTATTTCACACCACGTTTGAATTTTAATATAGTTGTTCATCAGGCTGCAGGACATTTTAGGTTAGAATTTACTGCTATTTTACTAGGCTTCCAAATGCTCCGCCTACATAAAAGTCCTGTTGTAGCATGCGTATAAAATATGAAAGTTACCAGGAAAAATGTATATATTTTCTTGCAGACTTGAATTAGATTCGAAATACGTTGGCATTACTAAAACTTATTTATACGTGACCATGATGTGACCATATTGAATGATATTTTACTACAGGTCTACGAAAAACGAAAATCTCTTGCGCCTATATGCATAACAAAAAAGTACGAAAAACCGAACAAATCTTATTAATTAAGGTTAGATAAATCCAGTAGATAATGATTTTATTAAAATGTATGCAAGAAGTACTTTTTTCCTTCTTAGTACATGTCTTGTTCGCTATAGGGAATTAAATTTTAACTACAGAGTAAAGATTGTAAGCATCTGTGGTACCTATGTAACTTAAAAAGGGCATAACGCCATTTGGTGCGGCTTGATGAAAGGCGGCAAAAGTAAGATTACGATCCACAATAACTAGACCTACATGAACATACAGGAGTTCTTCAGAACGAAGCTCCGCCCATAACAATTGTACAACCTTGGTAAAGGAGCATGCGTAGAACTACAGCTTTAAATAAGTAGCTTTTAAAGTTTGAAAATAATGTTTCATTCTTTGAATTACATTTTCGAATATTTATGTGCAATTCATTGTTTAAAGTAAACCTTAATAAATATAAATATTTTTAACAGAAAACAAAAGCACCCTCAAATGTTCTACATGGGAGGCACCAGTTTTAAAATAAAAAAACAATAAAAGTCGGTCAGTAAAAATTCATCTGGTAAAAAAACACAAGTAAACAGTCCCCTCAACAAATTGACAACACCCTCTTTATTTTGAAATCGGTTGAAAATAAATAATACAAACAGTGAAGTAATTGAACGAATTGCAGAAAATATAATGACAGAAAAAAAATGTTACCAAAACTGATTCGTCTCTGCTTTGTTAATAATTCCATGCACTGTAATAAAAACGACTGCCTACTCGGCCGGAGCCGGGGTGATCAGCTTGTAATAAATGAAATAATTTTTCAATTACAAGTGTTATAAGTAGTTAATAGGATCGCTTTTAAAAGCGAATATTATAAATTCAACAGCGATTCTAACAATGGCTGAAATATGTTTTAAAATTAAATAACTGACAAGCGTTTTGTTACTATTTATGACATGTTCGCATAAAAAGCGAAGAGTGTATTTTATCTCAACAATCTGTGGGTAGTTGCTACTGTTAATCATCGAGTAATAAGTCATTTTCTGGGCAAACCACTTGAAAGGTGACGTGAGCCAGGAACGCAGCCGATACGGTATTCTCAAGAGCTTATTGAAAGATTTACTAGCTTAAAATTTACGCGTTAAATGCTGTTCGAGTTTTTGCGCATACAGGTGAATTGCCGGTATATGTTATTTGTATAATACATTTTGAATAACCGTAATGCACCAGTAAATATTTAAATTTAATTTAATCGAATATTTCTGATAAGAATTTTAAAATTTTTTCGATTGTGGTAGGTGTATTGTTTATTTATAACATAACAATAAAAAATATATTATAATTCTACTCTAGTGTCTTATAAGTTCGCACGTATTAAGTAATATATATTATCCAAAAAAAAATTATTATTAACGATGTACTATATACCTACTTATTAGTAGTTATTTGTATAATTATCTATCTAATCTATCTAATGTTGCAAATAAAGAAAAAACTGTTTGCATACCAGCTATACAACGTAAACGTTTAAAAAGTTAATTAATGCAAATAATGAAAAAAACAAAAAAAAAACTTACCATGTTCATTGGTGACGTACTGGTAGTTGGGTATCAGGTCGGTGAGGTCATGTCGAGATGGCGGCGACGACGCCGGCGGTCTGTAGCCTGGATCCACGGCGCTGTATGCGAGCGGCCACTCCCGCTCTCCCATGCCGCCGTACGTGCAGTACTCTCCACCGTAAGAAAGCTGCTGGCTCGTCCCCGCATGAGAATATGCACACGCTCCGTAGTCTATGGCTGAAGTCCCACTCGCACTAGAGCTACTTCCGCCGCCAAGATCATACCCAGACGGTTGCGACGGAGGCAACGCGGCCACTCCACCCCCACACAAATATCCACCACCACCAAACTGTGGCTTCAACGCTTGACATTTACGGCGGAAGCCTCTCGGCCGGCGCCTGAACGAGCCCTCTTCGAACATAAACTCTGATGACGGATCGATCGTCCAATAATGACCCTTGCCGGGTCTTCCCAATCCCTTGGGCAACTTAACGAAGCACTCATTCAAGCTCAGGTTGTGCCGTACAGAATTCTTCCAACCTTGATAAGAGCTTCGGAAAAACGGGAACTGTTGTTGGAGAAATGCGTATATTTCGCTAAGAGTGAGTTTTTTATTGGGAGAGTGTCGGATAGCCATGACGATGAGGGCAATGTAGGAAAAAGGTGGTTTTTCCTGTCGTCGCGTGGCAGGCGCCCGGCGCGCCGCCTCTTCGGTGGTTTGCTCCTCGGTCTTCATACGTGCGCGTCGGACCGCGATCAAGGGAACAGTGCGCCGCCCACCATGTGCGCTGCGCCCGCGCCTCCTTAGGCCGCGCCCCGAACGCCCCGCGCGCACTCCCACGCAATTTCATTACGGCTACGTTTCCAGAATACTATTGAAATAGATAAAACAGCTTTGAGGGCCCACTTACGCTACACTTTGAAGTAATTGATTATTTGATAATGCACTATAGAATGATTTTTGCTTAAAGCATCGTAAAAAATAGTTATACCTATAAGAATTAATGGCAATAGTTACAACTATGTGAATGATCGTAAATTGATTTAATAATATTACTTATAAATTAAGAACATAACAAGTGGATGTTTGCTAACCTATGAAGATGGTAGATCAGATGTGGCCAAGAGGTCGTTGCACCGTTTTCCCGCAGCCTGTATCATCCACAAACGCGTACAAACACCAAACAGCGGAAAACCCGCTTAGACAATAATATTTATCCGTTGAGCCGTCGCAAGGACGCCTGTCGAACGCCCGCTCTTGACCTAGCACAATTAAACCAAACATTTTACTAGATCTATAAAACAGTTATACGACGTACACCAAATATTTACCATAAAGCGTAAACCAAAAGTTTTGCATTAAACTAGCCCGATTTATTTACTCGATATTCTAAACTGTATTTGTCGAGCTAATCTAGACTTTAACAGAAGACGGTAGGGTATACATTCGTGTGGCACGTCAGGGGCATTCACAACTACTAAAGCGAACTCATAAAGGAAGTCATTGTAAACGAACAAGGATTTTTAGAACGAGTGATGTAATTTTTTTTTAATATTGTCTTCTACTGATAATGTATTATTTTATATAATAACACTTCATAGCTACTAAACATAGAACGAAACCTGAATGTTTTAATTTTTCTCATTGATTCTATAAACTTAATGCAAATTTTACTTATTAATGTATCTACCTACATAAATACCTACCTACGCATTATAATGAAAAGGCATTTGCCAAATATTTTTAAATACCTACTTAAAAATAAAAATAAAAAATTAAGACATTTAAAAATTAAATACCTACTGTTATTATTTGCTAATAAAAGTTATGTAGTAAGTACCTTTGAAAAATAAATTGGTAACGACCTTTTTTTATTTGATGTAAGTTTTATGCAACCTATTAGAATTAGGTATTATTTCGCTAAAGGTGAGTTTTTTATTGGAAGAGTGCCGGATCGTTCTATTATTATTATTATTCATAATAATAAAACCAGTATCTATATATATTTTGGTTAATTGTTCTTAGATAGGTTATATTAATTAACATGAACAAAGTTTTTGTCAGTGTTGTTAGTATCATGAAAGAAATGACAAACATAATACCAGTAGGCTCATGAAGGGATTCGTAAACACTGCACATTTTTTGTAAATAATCAAAAGTTACTTGCAAAAGTGTAAGTGTTAGAAACTCTTCGCGCGTAAAAGCACAAATTTCGAAATAGTTACTACTTTCAAATTCTAATCGTAACTATGTATTCTCTTTTTAGCACACCGCTCCTGCATTAGTGTGACTGAGAAGAAAAATGCCTGTGACGTCACGCAGCGGGAATTAAAGCTCCGCCTACAAGATGGCGCAGTACCACTACGATTACGTGCAGTCATTGCCTGATCTTGAACCCTCCATTCATCACCGTTTACGACCAAACGATGTTAGCTTTGAGGTTTTACGGTTTCGCCTTAATTTTTCGTATGCAATTAGACATTTATGGTTTCTCATGAATTGATCGCCGGTAGGTAATCTGGTTTAACTTTTTTTTATCATTGAACAGATACCTAATCGATACCTTTATTTCATTAGCACGTATTAAAGTGGCTAGCTTCACCAAAACATAATCTTTTCCAAATGGGTTACGTCTTCAACAAACGTGCATTTTACACATTTATACGTGTGCAATAGAATTGTATCAATTGGAGATAAGAAAAACTTGATGTAAATACTTATCGCAGGTAATTTTAATGTTGTATCTCTGTGTCTGGTAAAAAATATAGTTATTTCTTGTCAAGTCATCAATTGCAATAAACATTTTTTTGCATTATTTTGCGCTTTTTATACCATTTTGACAATCCAGCCATAATGACAATATTGTTTATACAATGATCACACTAGATACTTAAATTATCAGGAATAACAAGTAGATAGGTATATATAAATCAGGCAATTTAAAAATGAACAATAAGATATAATATCTTATATAAATTTGGATATTAAGGACATAATATGAGACATAATTTGTCAGCGTTTATCAATCTCTAATTCTCTATCTTTCGATAAGCGACGCTGACTTTGCATAGAGTACTCATTTCAACAAGTCTCAGTGTCAACAAGGTATCAGGTGTAACAAAGCACATACGCACTCGTTAAGACACCTGAGTCGGTCTTCCTGTACCTATTATGCTACAATGTCGTTGATATCAAAACACAAGAGAAATAATATTCATTTACAAAGTGTCCGCCGCTCCTTATGCGACGCGAGGTTCGTATAGAAAACTAAAATATGGAACACATTACAAGTATACATATTAAGTATAAACGTTAAAAACTTATAATTGACGGGTGAGATTTGGAAGACTCGCAGAGTATATTTAACCATTATCATCAGCCCATATATGTTCCACAGCTGGGACACAGGCCTCCTATGAGGGTTGAAATATTGCGAGAGGATAAATATAAAAATCTCCTTTGGATACAGGCTTTTTGTGCTCCAAATTATAGAAACTGAATCATAAACATAATTGGTATTTAGCATTAATATCATCATAATTACAGCTCTATGGTTTTTTTATGTAGTAGCGGGGTACTGGGCTGGTACTTCGTCTAATGGTAAGTAATCACCACCGCCCATGAATGTGAATGAATTAACAGTAGCACCACTGCAATTGCGTTGCCAACTTTTAAGGAGTATAATTTAGGGAATGAATTAATAACGGGAATGAAGGAATGGACTGGGAAAGGTCTTCAAAAGAATACGGAGCGTGCGAGCGGGCCCAATTCGTGCCGAATGGTGCCCGACTCCTACATTCGCTGCATTAGTTTGTTAATAAAATTCCTGCATATAATAAGGTAAATTCAAATTTAGCTCAAATGTAAAAATCGGGTTTTTATATTATTTTGACCCTGCATCAACGAATTATAAAAATATTATTCTTATGATTCCATCAACAAGATTTTAATTGTTAAAATGTGTGTAGGTGTTTAAATTAGGCATTCATTCGCTTGGTACATTCGTATCTAATTGTATATTCAAACAATCATAATGTCGACGCAACCATGATGCAGTATCGACTGAAATCTATCCATTTCAGAACTTCTGTGGACTGGACTGCATAGGATATAAACATCCTTGTCTAACTTTAATGTTCAATTTGATTTGCGCATGCGTAAAACTTGGTCTAGGCTTTACACGTTTCTGTTTTCCTAGTATCTAGATTTCAACTTCGGCAGAAAGTTTCTATAGTTGTAGATTTTACCCAGGTTGGTATTATAAAAAAGTTAATATGAAAAGAAAAAATAATCTTTGGGCAATATAAATCTTACACAAACCGTGTGAATTTTTAAGCAATGTTTAAGTACATAATAATAATCAGACCTAAAAAAGATGTTCAGTAGCATTCCAATCACACCTGTTAAGAACATTTTCCCTGCTATGTAAAAGCCATCAACTTGAACATTATCAGGTGTTGAAAGCGAGTCGTGTTTGATCCGAAACTAAGGCATACAAAACGCGTTCGCTTGCAGACGAGTAGACCGTAAATTACATTTTATGACGAGGCAGCCATGTGTGTTGCGTCCGTCGTCGAACTCAACGCAGCAAGGCATTCGCGACGCAGCTTCACACGAACATTGCTTTGTGAGCAAATGTTTTAATAAGAAACAGACTTCAGGAAGCGAATAGATTTATTCCAACGATTTCATCTGCATGGCTATTTTTGACTATAAATGTTTCGCAGAATTTTAACAGCCTAGTAAATACGCAATATCATATCAAATGAATAGTAGATAAATAGTTACATTGATTGTTAGAGATACGCACACGCAAAATTTGGCAAAAAATAAATTAAATTGCGGCATGTCTATAACTACCGACAATATTTTGTCAATTTGCTTTAAAAATTAACGAAATTATAGTACAAATATATTAGATATAAAAAATGTGAGCCGTCACGAGACGCCTGGCAGATGTGAAACACCGACATTATTTTGTAAAAGTAATACCAATAGATTGTGATAGGAACTAAATATGTCATAATGATAAAATAAAATATTACACCGTGCACACTACTGCATATAGGCTGTATATATATATACCATCATATAGCGTGGTGACGCGTCGCCACGCCATGCGTCGCCACGCCAGAAATCTGTTTTACGTGTGGCTATAGATGTTTCACATCAATAATTCGATCCCTCTGGCACACAACTAAGTACAAAAAATGTGTAAATTACCACCCACGAGGCCGCAGCCAGAGTAAAATTCGAATTTTTCGCCGCTGACTCATTACAACTGTATATGAGTTACTATAAACCACATTACTCTCATTAATTCTTGTAAAATCGCGTTCAATTTCAGGTGAAGTGATCAGTTAGAAACATGTGCCAGTCCCTCTCGGCATTTTTCCAACCAAAACACTATCTGGCATTGTATCGGACGTTAAAATAATATAAAAACGCAAACGTGTATCTATATGTAATTTGCGTGTATAGTATTTATAATGTACATAAGGGGTAAAAATGTAATTAACACAACACAAAATCCTTATTACCTAAATATCTATTGATATATCTAACCAATCCTTCATCATATTTACTAACATAATAAACTTATTTATTTTGTTATAACAAAATGCATAGGTTTAGTTTAGTTAAAATAGGCACAGATAATATTATAGATAATAATAATATTTAGGTTGTTAGCGTATTTTAGGAACACGGTGCAATCTACGTTTTAGCCTATTACATTAACCTTCAGTTCCGAAAATATTGAAGTTCAAACCGTCTTTATTTACGAATAAACATTCACGGTTCATGTGTGTGTGACATCTTCCTGTTCACACCTACAATCATGAGCATCCATTACTAGAGGGCCGAATGTAAACAATACCGTCTGACGGCGACTTGAAAAAGCCGTCTTTTGTACTTACCGCACAAGTAGAGAATAGTTTATTAGTTTGATATTTAAAACCATTGAGCGATATTCATAAAATTTATTTATCGAACGTTGATATATGTTTAATAATAGTCTGTAGAAATTTCAGGCCTCATATACCTAGATATACTGTGCTTACACGTAGTACCTATCAAATATATTTTCTGTGCCTATAGGTGCATATTATTGTCATGAAAATGATATTTTTTTCTGTCGGTAGAATTTGTAGAAGCGCTGTCGGTAGAATCGGTAGAATTGATTGTTCTATAATACTTTGTCTTATTGTTGAATTGGTAACATCTTAGTGTTGATATTTAGGTATAAATGGTTTTTCAATCAATCAACACGGCGTTTAATTTGTACTATGTATTACGTATTCATTTAAAAAATTATGTACCTATTCTTTAATAATCAGCTAGCAATAAAATCAACTTTATTTGCTCTAAACATTATCTGCCTTTCAATTCGAAAGTATACAATCGACTTAGAACATTATGCAAATGGATTGTGTAGTTTGATAACATATAATGCAAGAAAACTTAATCACACATTATATTTATGGATATATTTGACTATGCATTTAATTGCAGTACTACTATTTCACTTCACTGCCTTTTGTTTCTAACATCATCAACCTTAGCATCAAAAGCTGCACTGAAACACTAGGCCTATTCATATAGGTCACAAAGTCATCTTTGTGAAAGTATTGATTAAATACCCAATTACTAGCCAAGTAAGATTAATTATTCCGACACACATTGCATGATTGTTTCTTTGATATAGAATGTTAAATTGGAGTAATTTTTAAAGCTTAATCAAAGGGTAAAACGGAACCTCTTACTACATTATGAAGACACAGCATACATTAGTATAACGTCTTTAATCTCGTAGTAAAAGCCGAAAAATGTCGCAACTCGATAATAGTAAATAAAATTAAAGTTATGATGAAAATAACATTAAAAAATGCGCGCGGCAACCCCTACGTAGATGTATTTCAGTTGCCGCTATAACAACAAATAATAAAAATCGAGGATCAGTAACGGTTGGCACGGTTATAAGCTGAATCGTATCGCGAGTATAATTTTTTAATAATTTCCAAAACAACAACATTAAATCTAAGAGATTTCGTTTATATGTTCAAGACAAGTAGGATGTGCAATGAAAAATCATTATAATGTTCACACATTTATTAAGAGGGAATATATGACTAGGTTGACATCAACGAGAGAGACTATACTTGGACAATTGAGCCGTAATCATGAGGATAATTTCCCAGCGAAAGATCATGCGATCGGACATGCCTCTGCGCAGACTTTCGACATTTCAAATCTAAACTTACATGCTAAAACTTATAATGATACAAATAAATTCAAAATCGAAAAAGACCTATCCAAATTTATGAACGACTTAAACCTCTTTTTTTGTAATTGTGCAATATCCAAACTTATTCTTTTATATTTTTTGTTAATAAATATAAAATAATAATCTAAAAATTAAATCCTTTTTGTTATTTGAATACGAAATTATATTAACGTTGATAATTTTCCATGATTTTCATAAGAAAAAAAGTAAATTGAATAAGGAAAAATAGAAATAATTCTAAAAATAATAGTTTCTATGAACCCAAAATAATAAAAAAATTTTAATTGTTAAAGAATGTAACAAAGCATTGATAAAAATATCCAATTAACCATTAACCGATTACGAATAAATTAAATAAACAATAATTTATAAATACGCTTATTACTACGATTATAATTAGGTTATACATTATAGATATTTTATAGGGAGCTTAGACCTGGATTATTTGCAAGCAAAAAATAACAATTGCAATTAATTTCGCAAGCAATATAGTACAGAATACAATAAAGGACAGAAAAATTTTGATAAATATCGACCTAATTTCAAGATATAATTTATAATAATTCGCAAATATAATTTGGCTCACAATTTTTCTCACTGTATTAGGCGGAAGGGATAAAATAGATATTCATATTTTATAGATAGTAGATAATATAGAGAAGTAGGTACAATACTAATTATCGAAATATCTTAATACTAGTCCTGTAGATCAACAATGTAGTCTCTTTTCCAAAATGATATCGGCTTAATTTCTCCGTACTCTGTAAAAGAAAAATATTATGCCATTTGCCATAATGTAAACAAAACTGTAGCTACAACATTATATTCGCTTGGATGCATATAATGATAAGAAACTGTTTAGTTACCTGTATGTCTTCTCTCATTTTCTCTGTCAATCTACTTGCTTCCGCAGGACCTCTTAACACGGCGGTAAGTGTTATACTCTTGGTAGTCCTCCCTGGGTTGATAAATTGGCACAAGAAAGTTGTGTCGTCCACGACGCGGAATGTCTTGCTCGTTATAGATTCTGTTGGTGGACAAGTAGGACCACTCATAAGCAGCTTCACGAACAAATTTACGGAGCTCCATCGGAATGTTATTGAGGCTTGCCAGCCCAATTTTGCACATAGCGCATTCAACTTCATTGTTTGCATCCGCCATATTACCGCGGTCTTCAGAATAGGTATCTTCTGATTGATGAAAGTATCTGGCTACTCTGAAAATCATACAAATTTCATTTTTTAAATAATAAGAAACAAACGTTGAACAATATTGTCGTATAAAAACTTAAAATTGTTTTGACTTTGATTTGGGCATGTTATTTTTTATGGACTTAAAACATAACGCGCGGCATTTTTTTGCTTTATTTTAAAGCTGTTTTTGGATTCAACCCTTGCATAGGTAGGTTACCCTTGGTCGGCGGATGTAAACAAATGTAAATCACGGCCAGATCGGCCACATGTGTTCTGGTCGAGGTTAAAAGTTTTAGTGGGCACGGCGTTAAGAAAAAATGCTAATGTTTTACAACACACCCGTCCGCATCGGTCGATAACTGGGGTATCGGGTGTAAACTGCGCAGAAACGGAACGCAAAATTTATGAACAAATTTTATATAAACACATGTAATTTCCAAATTGCCGTTGGTTTTTGATACCGGTATTGATTTTAAGAGCCTTGAGAGGATATGTATAACTTTTTCCTTTATTTTAAAATTACCATTTCATTTTTACAATCACGAAAAGTTACTCACATAGTTTTAATAATTTAATGAGATTAATGAACAACCTCGTTATATTTTTTAGACTGAATGAAGGATGTCTGTTCAGGATACAGCCATCAGCGCGTTCCCTTTGTTTTCACTGCATCATCGTACTCGGTTCTAAGAAAATATACAGAAGACTAAAATGTAACCGCGTCTCGGCCACACGCTCCGTTGTTTTGACTACTCGTCATTACATTACTAAAATATCCCGGAATAAACTACGCCTAGTCTATTGTCGCGGTTATTGATCGCGTGCCCTACGACGCATGTCCTCTAAAGGATCCCTTTGTTGTATGTAACATAGATATACTTAAGCTCAAAATTATGTGTAAATGAATACAATTTACAATATACTTTACATTAATTGAAATATTGAATTGAAATCTAAATAAAATAAACAAAATCAAAGATAAATTTATACAATTCATGGCTGTATGAATAACTTACCTCACAGCAAACACCGGCAGGTTCAAGTGCTTTCAGCAGACTGGAATGGGATGACAAAAACGCATTGATTGCATCTACTGCGCCATCGCAGTGGCTATGCAAGCATTGGTTGCAAGTTTATTAGAGCTCTTCGATATTTCGGATATCCTAGTAATTATAAAATTGAACCGGCCACACCTTGCATCCAACATATTTGGTATAAAACATCTACTATTTTGTCCTACTCTAGCAAGAACTACGAATGATTTTCTCTTTCCAACAAAGCGCGTTATTATAATGTATTTTAAGAGGAATACAATTCTCAATTGTATCGTCATTGCCCACTTAAACGAAATGTAATAAAATCGCGGTATATGAACTTGTACAGATAATTACTTACGACTTTCTTTAATTTACCTTCTTCTATATAATTCAAATTTTTCTTAGTTTGATAAGCTGTAAATCAATCTAAATATTATAAAATAATGTATTGTCTACAATCCAAAAACTGAATCTATAGCCCAATCTTAAAAAACAAACAGAAAAAAAAACTAACCATTGCTTACAAGAATTATTTAACTAAAAGATCCCTATTGCTTAGCAAGTGCCTACTCATTTTAAATAATATTTAATGTATAGAAATCGCTCTGGTTACTGTTTTATTATATGTAAAACAAGCTGCGCCCCGCGGTTTCACCCGCGTAAGTCCGTATCCCGTAGGAATATCGGGATAAAAAGTTGCCTATATGTTATTCCAGTTGTCCAGCTATCTACGTACCAAATTTCATTGCAATCGGTTCATTAGTTTTTGCGTGAAAGAGTAACAAACATCCAAACATCCATACAAACTTTCACGTTTATAATATTAGTAGGACTAGCTGTTCGCCCCGGTCTCACCCGTGGCACATATATAGCCTATTTCACTCAGTGTAATTACAGCTTTCTAATGGTGAAAGAATTTTCAAAATCGGTCCTGCCGCTCATGAGTTCCAACGTGACCAAGGGAAATAGGGATTCATTTTTATGTATATAGATGTTCATGTTAAGTTATAACAATGTATCTTGTTAGTATTTATTTAATGCAACTTAAGGCGTGCAAATGTATGACTATCGCAAATAACTCTCTATGTGTATTTTTGTGTTTTATTAGTAGCTGCGTCCTGCAGTTTCACACACGTAGATAAGGTTTCCTTTAAATCCCAATCTTCTTATCGGAGGACATGTTACAAAAGAGTAGCCTCAGTTATTATTACTCTTTACCAGTGAGTCCCTTGAAAATCAGTCCAGCCGTTTCAGAGATTAACCGGAACAAACAGGCAAAGAGACATACAAAAATTGTTAAGATTACAATTTGTGCAAAAAATTGCAAAAATTACAAATTGTGCACAAAAACCAAGAAAAGAAAATTTGCTTTTCTTGGTTTTGGGTTACAATCAGCGACGCGGTAACCAGATATTTATGCTGAGCTGGAAACCTTCAGAGACCTCAGGGAAATCATCTTTTCAGTGGACAGAACACTATATATCTCAGTGAATCTTTTCATGTGATACTGTTTATGTACTACCATTTGTACATTTGTGGTTTGTGTTGAGTATTGTACCTACTAGGATAAATGTTGTAGCTATACGTCTACGTCACTGGTTTCCGTGGGTACTTAAAGCAAAAATCAGTTGAAATCAATATTTATTTTAGAAAATTGTTAACAAAGAACTTAAGCTAAATAATCTTTTACAACTTAAAAACTAGGTAATGATTATATTTTCAACTAATATACATCAACTACTACTTATTGATATGATCATCAAAAAACATCACTTGTGGATCTAAAGCCATAGGATTCTGATATGAAGACGGTAAGGACTCTAAATCTGCTGCGTAATAGATCGTTTCGCCATCTTGTACAGGCTCAACATTAGAAAAATTAAGAAAATCAATAGGATCCTGCTGCTCTCCAGCTCGGGTAAATTGTTCAACTATCAAGTCATTTGTCTCGCCAACATGCGAGTGCATTTGGTAAATAGTGTCGCCATCTTGTGCCCGCTGAACATTCGACAAATTCAGAAATTCGATGGGATCCTGCTGCTCTACACCTTGCGTGAATTGTTCAGCTGCCGATCCGTTTGTCTCACCGACATGTGAACGCGTGTGAAAAATGGTTTCAACACCTTGCGAAGGCTGAGTATTCGTTAAATTTAGAAAATCAATCGGATCGTGCTGCTGTATTGTTTGATTGTATTGATCAACTATCAAGCCATTTGTCTCGCCGACATGTGAACGCATGTGAAAGTTTAAGTGGCTGCTTTGTTTAAATCTCCTCCCACAAACTGGACACTCAAACGGCTGAATATTTGTATGTGTACGCATATGTTGACGTAAGTGCACTGACTGTGAGAAACACTTACTGCATATGACACATTTAAAAGGCTTTACTTTAGTATGTGTACGCAAATGTTGATCCAAGCCTGCCTTTTGGGTAAATGCTTTGGTGCAAAATGAACATACAAATGGACGTATGCCGGTGTGCATTCGCATGTGCTGCTGTAACCCCCCTTGCTGCGTAAATCGTTTTGCACAAATAGAACACTGGTGTGGTTTCATTTTGGCATGTATTAAGCGATTGTGCTCCTCGTATCTAGTTCTTTCTAAAAAAACTTGTCCACATAAGCGACATGGAAAAGTTATGTTGTTTGTTATATTTAATTGTGTTGGCAATGTGGTGGCGGAAAAATCTCTATCTAGCCGTTTCTCACACACTTGACAACGTAACGCAGCTTTGCGTCGCTTCGTATGTTTTTCACGATAATGCAAGGAATATTCACAACAGTTAAAGAAAATTTGATGACATTGTAAATCTGGACGATACGATGAAGGTAGAGTACAAGTGAATGGGCCCCTGGATAAAAAAAAATAATTAATCAAAATGTCAAACAAAAATTTTATATATTTAAAATGGATTTTCTCAACCTCAAATCGACTGGTGGTTTGGGAGTCCTAATTTGAGTTCTTCGAAGAACGCCATCTAGTCTAGATCGCTTTGCAGAAATAGTAACGTCATCACCTTCTATCTTCACTAAGATATAGCTCATGTCTTCACTAAAAGTACGTTTGGATAAGCCGTTTTCCACGACAATTTCATCCTCTATTAATTTATTTAAGGGTATAAATTTGAAATCTCGGTATGTCTCTAAAATCTAATAAGAAACAAATTTCGTTTTAACATCAAACAAATAAATTAGCGTATTGTTATTCGATTATCGACATTCAACTAACACAATAAATAAAAGCCTTACATCGCCGTTTCTGGAATCGTTAATTTTTTGTTCTGTTTCACTGTTTGAGACATCAGCATCATCATGCTGTAACCTCGTATGATTGTGTAAGGCCAAGGTATTGTAAAATGTTTTTTTGCATATACGACACTCGTATAAAGCCGTAACTTCCTCTTCTCCAGAGGGTTGTTTCTACAAAATCATGATATAGATCACAAACCATTGCATGTAAATAAGTCAATTTTCATTACAATATTCAGAATTTATGATTTTGAATAAAATAATGCACTTATAAATTAACGTCTAAATATTTTTTTGTTATTTACACATAGCTACTAGCTAAAAGTTTCCTGTAATCTAAAAACAATTTTAAGTAAAAAAAAAATAATGTAGGGTACATTTATTACAAAACTAAATCATACATTATCGTTTTTTGTAATTGATTATCGATTTTCTAATAGGCATATCAGGACAATCTAGTCTAGCAAATTATATTCATTCATAAATTATGTATTCAGTATGTCTAATATGTTATGGGTACCCACAGTCGGAAATTTGGAAAAAGAAAAATATCAACGACCCGGTCTAGAAATAAATTGAATGAATTAAACTTAATAAAACATTTTTGAAACGCGATTACCTGGATACTAATAAGATCCGTGCCGTAGTCTCTTATAGAATGGTTATACTGTTCCATAGCCATGTTACAAACCGCGCCGTCTTTTAGTAATAGTTTATCCGTTATAAAGTAAATCAAGTATAGATTAAATCTATTATCATATAGGGTCTTGTAATTTTGGTATTCGAAGGTGTCTTTTGTAAAATTTATTATCAGTTACGTATGAAGTTAAATCGATGTAATTATTTTTATTAAGTAATAACTACTATCATAATAAGTAAAATTAGATTTCAAAAAACAATAGTGATATTTCTATAACAGATAAAAAATGGTTCTTTAGAATAGAGATAAAATATGTCTATATAATAGTCTATGACGTTTTTGCTTAGTTTAAAAATTAATTTTTATTAAATTTTTTTTTCCTTAAAATGGTTAGGCTTTACAATGTTGTTTAATATTTTTTATTGATAGGGTTATGTTTACGATTAATTATGATACGATTACAAAGATTGTGATTTTGTGAACTACTCACTTTAAAATTATCAGAACACAACCAAATTTAAATGGAACTACTCGGAAGGCACCAGCTTGCAAATAACGAAAAAATCATAAAAATTGGTTTATCCACTAAAATTTCTCAGGCAACAAACTTAAAAAAAGGAATTGGTAAGAAAATCTCCGCCTTTGTAGTCCATTAATAAAAAATAAAATAAATATTTTTTTAGATTCAAATATTATAATGATAATCTCAAAGTCCCTTTTTAAACGACACGAAATTTATTCATGAAAATAAAAACATTAGAATATTCTTAAAATAGCCTATTACCTATTTTGAATAAATTTTTTATCTTTTAGTTTCATAGACATAGAGTGTCAAGTGTCATTTCAACATCAAATCTGACGTAGGTCTATTTTCAATTTCATTCGTTGTTTGTGGTCTGTACTTCGCTACTTTCTCGCCAATCAGGAATTATTGTCAAGCAAATTTACTACAATCTATACGATAAAGATAATAAATTAAAATTTTATATTACCTATCATCGAGTTTATGGGATCGTCGGGAAGACACAACACTGAAAATATGATGGCTGGTTCAGCGTTGAGACGGCTTATGGCCGAATATAAACGTAAGCATTTCAGTGACCCGTTATATTTCAATAATTTACTATTTCATAAGAAATAAAATACCTTTTAAATTTTATTTTAAATAATTGGTTTTCCATTTGGTCTTAACCAATAAATTAAAAATATGTTTTATTGGTAGTACAACATTTGGCTAAACTCTAAACCAATAAACTGTTGGTTTAAACTAATGAAATGTTTAAGTAGGTAATTAATAAAATAACAATTTAACTTGCAAATTAGTCATTACAATCCATTGTTACTACATAAACATTACCATTCGATATAATATTGTTAAAAACAATTCTGTAGATTCAAAAATCTTTTATTCTGGATTATTCTATGTACCTATAGATAAAAATTTATTTGTCAGTGTCATTAAATGGATCGAAAAATTTTATCGACAGAGCTAACATTAAATCCACCTGAAGGTATAATAGCAGGACCTGTCAATGAAGAAAACTTTTTTGAATGGGAAGCATTAATAACGTATGTTAAAAATCATATATTTTATCTTGCCTTAATGAAATAATATTTAAGTATTTAGAATTATTAAGTGAACTTAAAATAATTTCAGGGGTCCAGAAGGAACATGTTTTGAAGGAGGAATCTTTCCAGCCAAGCTACAGTTTCCCCCTGATTATCCATTAAGTCCACCAAAAATGCAATTCATTTGTGAAATGTTTCATCCAAATAGTAAGTTACTTAAACTTTTACTCTACAGCTAGCTATCTCCACATTTATTTAAAAAAGTGACCTTGTGGAGTGTTCTTGTATTGGAAGTCTAAAACATATCATTTTTATTTGTTCACCAATGTAGAGTAGGATCCTTATTATGTATCTATTCATAAAAGTCTTCTATACACATACACATACATTAAACAATTACATTTGAACCAAACTATGACTTTCTGGCCGCTACTAGAATAAAATGAAAATACTTATATTTATTGGGTAAGAGTGAGGACATGTGTACTTAGACAAGTAGTTGAGCTTTCTAAAGCATAGTTGCATTGATTTTCCAGTTCCTTTTATGAATCTTAAAACAACTAAATACACAGTCCCATACAAAAATTAACTTATAACTGCCTTAAAATGTATTTGTCATATTCTAGTGGAAAGAAAAATGTTGAGGCAAAAGACACATTTAAATATGCAAAAGCACCTTAAGGCAGAAAGCAATATAAATTTTGATTTCTAAGCTAGCTGGTCAATAAACGCCAAAATTAATTCAGCCTTATTCAGATGTGTATAAGTCGGATTTATAACCTCAAACTCAACTATGGGTGGACTTTTGATGAAGACAGAGCTTGTTCTAGATAGTGTTACAAACACAGGTTATTTACAAAAGCAAAAAACTAAACTAAATTATAGTAAACTTTAACTAAATTATAGTTAAATATAAGAAATACAATTAAACATTACATCAACTAATTTATATGTCATTCCATGTTGTTGTTGTAATTTACATGAGATGTATAGAAAATGAATATAAATAATTCAACATTATTTTCCATAATTCACATTTAACACTGTCACTTATATCATAAAATATTATTCCAGTTTATGCAGATGGTCGAGTCTGTATTTCCATTCTACATGCACCAGGTGATGATCCCATGGGTTATGAGACAAGTGCAGAGAGGTGGTCTCCAGTTCAAAGTGTTGAAAAGATATTGCTATCCGTAGTCAGTATGTTGGCTGGTAAGTAAACAAAGTAATGGTATGCAATTTTTTGTAGTTATATATATATATATATACTAGCTGTGACCCGCGGTTGAAACCGCGTAAGTCCGTATCCCGTAGGAATAGATATATCGGTATAAAAAGTGCCTATGTGTTATTTCAGTTGTCCAGCTATCTACGAAGCAAAATAGTATTATTATTCACCAATAGATGTCAGGAAAAAAAACACGAATAAAACACGAATATGACATTTTCTAAAAAAAATTCCTAGCTAGATCGATTTATCGCCCCCGAAACCCCCTATATACCAAATTTCATGAAAATCGTTGGAGCCGATTCCGAGATTCCAATTATATATATATATATATATATATATACAAGAATTGCTCGTTTAAAGGTATAAGATATATATATATATATATATATATATATATATATATATATATATATATATATATATATATATATATATATATATATATATATATATATATATATATATATCTTTAAGAAATTATATTAACTTGAATTTCGAAAATTAAACCACACTAATATTTAAATTTAGCTTAGTTTAGCATCAAAATATTCATTTATTTGATAAAAGCATTTTTGAGTTAAAAGTAATTTTCAGTGTTTATTAAATGAATAAATAAATGGTTTTTTGTGTATAATTTGCTCCAGAAGCTTATTACTTATACATTTTTAAAATATGTATAAAATAATAATAAAATAACAGGAGTGGAGGAATCATGTAATCTTTGTGCAATTGAAAAAGGTATGATATATGATCCAGGTCATCTTCATCATTAATAAAAATAATTGAATGTGTCATTCAAATCACTGACGTAACATATTTAGTGATGGTCTCATTTTTTTAAATCATGATTTTCGGAGAGATCTCATTTTGTATAGAGCTGTAAAATTTTCTTTTTAGTTATAATTGTTAACACTGTCTAATGTTCAAGAATCTTTCCACACTAACTTGTCTACTTCATGCAACATGTACGTAAGGAGTCTCAGATGATACATGAATGACTGCCTTAGCATACTAGTCACCATACTCATTACCTGTGATACCACTATGTCCAGGCATCCAAGCCAAAACAGCATTAAAATCCTTCAATTTACACTGTAACAAAACTTTCTTTAAATGAATGATGATGGGATATTTAACCTTTCACTAATATTGATTTCAAATGAGCACCTGTAAACTGTCATACTCAGCAATAATCCTTAGAATAGGTACTATTGCAACTGCCTCTCTCTCTCTCTATTTAAAAGCAACACTAAGGCTGATGATTGGTATAAATGTGATGATGTGATATTGTTGTGTGAAGAAAACAGGAACATATGCGTGGCATATGTTGCACATAAAATGTTAATAACTTAAATTCAAATTAAAAAAAACCCTGACCTCATTTTTTATATACGGCCATCGTCAATTTTACGTGGTGTATTTTTCTGGTCTGGCTATCAATGAAAAAAAACTCCATGAATTTTGGTCCTTCCGTTTGACAGCTGCGATGCCACAGAGAGACACAGACAGATATCCATTGACATCAAATTTATAGCACCACTCTTTTTGCGTCGAGGGTTTAAAAGGTACAGGATTATCAATTGTATTTGAGTCAGAACTTTATAATTTATGATGTCAAGTTAAAGTTAAGTGAATAGGTGGTCAATAAATTCTTAATATTATTATTTTCAGAGCCAAATGATGAGAGCGGGGCCAATGTCGATGCAGCTAAAATGTGGAGAGAAGATCGGAATCAATTTAATAAAATAGCTGAGAGATTAGTCAGGAAAACTTTAGACCTACCGCCGCCATAACACCTAGAAATGAGACACCATAAGTCTAGAAGAGGCACTGTCATTAGTTGTTATTATAATTCTAAGACATACATGATAAAACTGAGTACTTGATATTAATACTGTTAATTGTGTGTTTTATATGCCACCACAATAATGTTATATGTTAAATATATTCTCCTCATATTTGGGTTGTATAGTCAATTTAGTAATAATGGATTATAACTAATAATATTGTAAACAGTGTCTTAATGCAATAATCTATGTAATATCGCCCAAATTGAAAAAGTTTATAGAACAGGCAGACTTTTTTAAACAGTTTATAGATATTCATTTGTTAGGTACATAAGGTTGTAAAATAAATTTGATAAAATGATTTATTGAAATGTGTATATTTTTTTAATAAAGTACTAGATTTCAAGTTTGGCTGTTGGTCTTAAATAATGGTAATAAATGATTGAGCATTATAATTCCTTTGTTTTATTTCTTTGTGTTATTCATTATAAATATGAATCCATGATCCAAGATAAAACATGTTTAACAGCTTTCAAAATCTTAATGATGCACTAATCTTATAACAAAATAAACTTATAAATATAACTGGATTGCTATTATTTTCTCTTGCAAGGATCATAGTGATCAGGACGGTACTGCTCTGCAGGGTATTTTAACCGACTTTCAAAAAAGAAGGAGGTTCTCAGTTTGACTGTTTTTATGTGTTTGTTACCTCATAACTTTTTACTGCTTGAACCGATTTTGATGTTTCTTTTTTATTCAAAAAGCTTTGATGTCCGTTCGTTTGACTGTCCGTCAAGACCCTTTTTCTCAGGAGCGCGCGTATGCATCAAACTAAGATATAGTATACAAATCTCAATAAGTCCTTGAAGTTGTGAGAAAATCTAACTTATAGGCTAATTTAATCAAAAGATTTATGCGGTAAATTTATGACAATCACAAGGGAATCAAAGCATAAATTCAGAACAAATTTTGTACAAAGCAACGCCAACACAAATATATAAAAAATTGCAAAAAAAAGCATAACTTTTTGTTACATCATTAAACAGATTTATAAAGAAAATCAATAAAGTAAGCAACACTAAAGGGAATTGTAAAACTCACCATAACTAGCGTCAAATTTGTTTAGCACTTTCCGATCCGAAGCAAAATAAAAAAAAGACCCATTGGTTTATGTTATGGATTATGTTTATTAGCATCTTATAGATTATATTTTTTTCTTATCTATAAGACGTGTTATATGCATATTAAAATTCTAAGTACTCTGTATTTCCATAAATAATGAAATGGAACCATAGACGAAAATTGATTATGGTGATCGTGTCGTGATTTTGCCCCTGGGCTTACTATATTATTTGTATGTACCAATTTACTACGATTTTATCAAGAAACAATAATTAAGAATTTTTTTGATTTTAAATAATTTTAAATTGAATGTATTTGGTATTATGGGTTAACGACATGTGTCACATTAATTCTTAGATATTGTGACCAACAACAATATGTATTCGATGCGCAGAAAGTGGATTTTTGAAGGATAATTATTTTCTGATTTAGTTATAGCAATGTCTAGTTCAGAAGCTCAAGATAGATTAAAGTTATATAAGTTTACAAAGATATTGACTTTGAAAGTTGCTCAAATAGTCGTGCAAAGTCGGCAAGGTAAAAAAATTAGCCATGTTTACAATACGTCTAAATTATCAGACGATATAACTGATGCGGCAGCTTCACCAAACAACTTACAATGGGTAATCTATTTTTATGTTTTGAAGTATTTATGTTTTTATTAAAATTTACAATTCATTAGTGAACATCACTGCGATTCCTAGTGTCATTAAGTTGTTTATGTTATGAAGTAGCATGTTAGTCACATCAAAATGCATAATTTTAACAATGTTAATAATATAGATAACAGATATTATCAAAAACAATACATTTACAAATTTTGCTTCCAGTTTAATCTATCCATACCGGATGTTCCTGAAGTGAACAATGACACTAAGCGAGTTTTAAATGGCGAAGTAGTTGAAGCTTTATCAAATGTATTATGTATAGAAATTTCTTTGAGAACAAATGATGGAGATGAGATGGTATTGGAGCTGTGGACCATCAAGATGGTTCCTGGCTGTGATGCAACTATTTCATCAATATCCACCATATACTATCGCATGAGCATAATGCTGAAATCAACTCTCAGTATATCAAGGATAACACCGGCTTATAAGATGTCACGGCTACAAAATAAGGACAGTTATAAAATCTCACACAAAATATATGGTGGCAAGCCAAATTTTGACTTGCTAGGTAAGATATCCCATTTGAATATTCATGTCATTTAATGTTATAGTCACTCCTTATGCATTATAAGGGTTTTTAAAAGAAAATCTTTTGATAATATTGAATTTGTATGCAAATATTCACTTAAATTTATATTCAATTTTTATATTGCAAATATTTTTCAGGTGAAAAATATAAAAACATCAAAGTGAGTGAATTACGCATGCCTATCGGTATGATACAAATTGAAGTAGTTTATAGGACTGAAATGGCAATATTGCCTGAGCCCCGAGGAAGAGCACCTAGTTATGGAGAAGTTCAAAATATATCTAACAGTGATATTATGGTTAAAAGTGATCATTTCCCTAGAGAAAGTCCTAGGTATGTCTAAAAACAATACAACCTTAGCCTATTTATTATCAATTAGCTATGTTAATCTATACTAATATTATATGGCTGAAAATATTTTTTGTTTGAATGCATTTATCTCAGCCACTTTAAATACAATTGAAAAATTCTCAGTATAGATAGTCCATTTATAGAGAAAGGCTATATTATAACATCATATACAATATGGATAAAAGCAGGGGGCACAGATTACTAAACAGAAGAATATAAAACTTGCTAGAAAATTACTTTAATTTTTTTTTGTACACCAGAATTATTCAAATTTACTTTTATCTCATGTTCACAATATAATCTTATTTAATAATAATTCAACTATTTTTCTAAGAAAAGTGTTTTGGAATTTATATGTTAAGAGTCAATTTTCATTTCAGGAAAAACCACAATGAAAAGAAGAAGGTAGATCTTTCTAAACCATTGACAGCTGGTGCATTTGTAGACACAGTAAAAATTAAAGAATTGCATGATGCTTTGAGTCAGCAATTACCTCCTGAACCTCCAATGGCATGGCTTCTTGCAGAAAAAGACAAAATGGAGAAAGTAAGATTACATTACATAATAATCATGTATCATCATAGGATAGTTTATATTATTTCAATTACGATAAATGACTACCCGGGCGGAGCCGGGGCGTGCAGCTAGTAGAGATATAAATAAATAAATAAACATATAAATGAGAAATTTTGAAAGAATAGAAAAAAATTGATCACGAGGCAGGATTCGTGGGGTGCCCCTTAGGCACATGAAACCGAAAGGGTAGAAGAAATTCGATTACTGTGGCAGGATCACGGGTGGCCGAGAGGCTAGGCGTTGCTACGGTTAGGCAAGAAACGCAGGTTCGAATCCTGCCTCGTGATCAAATTTTTTCTATTCTTTCAAAATTTCTCATTTATATGTTTATTTATTTATTTATATCTCTACTAGCTGCACGCCCCGGCTCCGCCCGGGTAGTCATTTATCGTAATTGAAATAATATAAACTATCCTATAAAACTAAAAATTAAACATATAAATGATATAGAAAATAGAATATGTATTTCATAATTTATATTTTAATTGTAATTTCATTTAATTGAATTTTTAGTAACATGTAGTATTGTAAATTTCAGAAAATGAAGCTCTTGTCAATGGCTGAGGTGCTCGCAAAACCTGGGCCAAGTACGGAGACATCAAACGCTCTAGCACAATATGCTAGCAAAGCGGTTGAGATGCCAAAGCCTAAAGACAAATATGCAAGCTTAATGGTAATATTTTCAATACTCAGTAGATATAATAACATCTGTATTTTTATGCTTTCCACAATTGGTGTTATGTTATATCCTTAAACTTTGCACAGCAATTGCAATATAGTAAAATGTGTCTTTGGTTTGCTTTCATACATTTAGTGTAATAGATAATAAAGAATATTGCTTGTCCAATGTTCAGTTATATGGTCAGTTATATGGTTAGCTGGTCTTAGTAAGACATTATTCCATGGCATTTAAAGAGAAGTAGAGATTGATCAGTTTACATTTCATCATAGTGCAAAAAAGTTTTATTTGATACAAGACATTATATTAATTTTTATTCATATTTTAATAAATTTTCCTAAGTTTATATTTTAATAAGTTTCCACACATGTCCTATGTTATCGGCACAATGTTTAAATAGAATGATATTGATTGGATATTGCAATGCGAAATTTGTCGAACAGAGTCTATTTGTAAAGGCTATTTGTTTTGTTTTAAAGTAAATGCTTTAGCGAATTGTGTCTGCTTCTTTGTCTATCGTATAAGTAGCTATAACCCTTGTTTACATTTGCTGATGCAAAGTAATTCAATCCAATATTCACACTTAAATTTTAAGTAAAGCCAAGATGATACGATTATCCCTTATACTCAACACATGATATTTGTTTTCTTATGATGTTTATTTATAATAGTTTTAAAACATTCATTACCAATTGTTGACACGAAGGTGTCCATGAGCTGACCATGCTAATGCTTCATTATTTTTTATTTAGACGATTGCAATTTGATATCTAATGTATGTGTGTTAGAATTAATAAGAAATTAAAAAATATATAATAGGTATTTCCATCTTCATACATTATGATATCTTGTTCTGGGGTTGATTGCCCAAAAAGTTTATCTTTGGGGACACGAGAAGATAAGAGAAGAATATATATCTAATGTGAGTTTATCACTCACATCCATACAAAATTGTGGTTGTGCCACAACCTTCCATGGATTAACGTGTTTTGGGTTAGCATTGGTTGTGCTATGTTTTGCAGAAAATTGTAAAGCAACATATATTAAATACCCATATACAATATAACAAGGAAAAACTACCGAATTGATTATGTTAAAAAAGGCAAGAACTCTATTAGAAAATTTTCTATTAGCAAATAAATAGTAGTAGTAGGCAATTCTGTTTATTCCTCTACCTGGGTTCAACTGTTAAAGTTTGCTATATTAAAGTAATTTAAAGTATATATATTATTTTAAAAATAAACACTACTTAATATATTAAAACCTCATGCGAAAGTTTTCTTAATATGCCCTGCCGTGCAATTTTTTTTCTCAAAACACTATGACTATGATGAACCTGTGTATTTGCAAACTGCAGTTGACAATAATTTATTTATTTGTTCCTTAATAGCATTCCATTACGGAGTTAGTCAAACAGCCAGTAATATAATTGATCAAAGACATACATCATCCTACTAATATTGTAAATGCGAAAGTTTGTAAAGATATGTGTGGGTTTGTTGCTCTTCACGCAAAAACTGCTGAACCGATTGCAATGAAATTTGGTATGTAGACAGCTGGACATTGGTAATAACATATAGGCAACTTTTATCCCGATAACCCTACGGGATACGAACTTACGCGGGTGAAACCGCGGGGCGCAGCTAGTACTTAATATTGCAAATGCGAAAGTAACTGTTATAACATCTAAAATTCTGAATGGATT
Organism: Zerene cesonia; assembly: GCF_012273895.1. Taxonomy (NCBI): domain Eukaryota; kingdom Metazoa; phylum Arthropoda; class Insecta; order Lepidoptera; family Pieridae; genus Zerene; species Zerene cesonia. Next base: position 935,940 of record NC_052122.1, on the reverse strand, counting down.
TGGATACATAGGACGCTTGCGCAAATACTGTTTTTTTGTACTAAACAGTAAGGCAAGAGAGGATCGAACTACAATGACAAAACGAGAAACCCACGCAAATGGATCGGTGGGCGGAAACATATATATAATTATATATATTCTACTATTTAAGGTTATATATATTGGCTTAGTTCGCGCATTTTGCTATTTGTAAATATGTATGGGCTACACAATAATAAGGAAAGAGAGACGAAAACTTTTATTGTTTGTTTGTTTGTTAGTACTGAACGAATTTAAAAAATTCTTATACATTCAAAACTGATATTATCCCTGATGAACATAGGCTACTTTTTACCGACGGAAAATGCATCATTTCTATGTGATAACGCCTAGTGAGAATAAAGCTTCCACAAGATTATTTTAACTCATAACTTCTAAACGGCTGAACTGATTGGATTGAAATTATAAATGTGTATTTCCATGGTGCCATAAACATGAATGTATTATGTCCACCTAATCTATCTTTATAGACATATGAATGACACTAAATAATATTGTACAAATCTGGATCTTCTGAACTGATTTGAATTACTTGCTAATAAGTGAATAAAGAGATGCTTTACTCTTATTGAGTTTTCGATCAATGCGAGGGAGGACGCATGCGAATAACTCATGCAAAGAACTATGAATATGGGCTATAATTGTATATTAATCGTATACCTGCGAATATGGCCTCTGCGAATTAATTATATATTTTTTTAATCTTCCAATTATGAAAATCATTAATTGTTACTTATAAAATTAATATGATACATTCATATGATATAGATAAATGCCGTGCTGATAATAAATATGTACCTAAACAAATTTTGTGATTATAAATACTAAATACTATACTGTTTTAAGAAAAACGTATAACGAAGTACACGCGAAACTAACTGTTTGTCTCTTCCTCACGCCTAAACCACTGGACTGATTTGGATATTGTTTCATACAAAGTTTTTCACCCGACGTAGGATATTTCGTATCCCGGAAACCCTTAGAAAATGGAAACTGAGCGGGGAAAACCTGGGGGTATCTTTTTCTTTGACTGCGCGAGCAAATTTCAAAAAGCTACGATTGCGTTATGGCTGCCACACAAAATACAAAAGCTAATAAAACACGTTTTAAATTAACCATTGTTACAATTTGGAAGGCCTTATATTATCTTAAATAATATTATATTTTGTTTTCCATATTTCCTGAAAACAACCTCACTTATTTTGTTTATTATTCATTTCTGTTATTGTTCTGCGTCTATATTTACACATTATATCTAATTTCAGGAGTTCCCATTCGCGGACGGCAGCCCCATAACAGAGCTGGCTAACTTCTACCAGGAGTGCTTGCAAGCGCGGTCAGCGAGCGACGCATGGACGGACGTTGAGTCAGTTTCCACTGACTCGGAGACGCTCAGCCAGCAACTCAAGATGTATGAAGACGCGGTACCGGAGTTCGATAGTATGGTCGAGTCTATGTTCAGTAACCCGGAGTATAGCTCGGATCACTCCTAAAGCATATTGGAACGGACAAACAGACATACGCACCTGGGTCACATTTCGGAGTCGTGACATAATCTGTGTAATGTCATGTCATCTTTCCACGTCGCGTTCTCTCCTTTCAGGGAGAGGTGCGGAGTGTCCATACTTTACGCTTGTAGCGATAGAACTCATTATTATGCTAAGCCTGGGTATAGAAATTTGATTCAACAGTGATATATAATATTTATTACAAAAACGTATCATGAAATAGGGAAATCTTGTGGGGTTCGTTTATCCTCTGAAATGTGGCATATAATAGTTCTTTTTTTTGGAATTGTTGACATATATTTGTCCAAACGGACAAATTTGTAGACACAAATTATACCGTTGAATGAAAGTATCAAAAGCATCTTTATTCATACAAAAGGAAGGTAGAAAGAAATTATTTAGTATAGTAGACATTGATTTATATTTAAAAAGGCTCTCTTATCATTACTACTATTTGTTTGTATGTGTAACTCTGTAGTCTCGAGTATTATTTTTTTTTACGAGAGGTACAGAATATAAAAATCAACAACATTACCAAAATAAATAGTTTTGAACATTGAGATATCTTTCGACATTTCTCGAAACAATCGTGTTAAATTCATCATTTAGACCGTTTTATGATCTACACAAGTAATGTGTATTTTATAAAAAATTATTAGAAAATAATTGATCCTTATTTCTATCACTACATTAACAAGATTCTGTTGACAAAACAGAGTTTGCTTTTATAAAGCTCACAACTGATTCAATATTTTTATGGATTTCCTTTAACAAAGCAATAGTTTTATTAATATACAATGCTTGTGACTTTTATTACAAATCAAACATCATAAAATCATAAGCTAGGTCGGAGTTACACATTAATTATGTTTGAAAATTGTGACTTGTGAAGCATTTAGATTCGACTTCCATGTGTGATAACTATTTAATTTAAATACGAACGAATATAAAACAAAGGTATCGAAATAGAAATAGAAACAGAGGCTCAAAACTCTTTATCTTAACTTCCCTTAACTCAAATTCTTTCTAATAATCTCAGTGCTTCGGGAATGAATCAAAATAGAGGCGTGACATGTGAAGTGTGAATTCTCGTCTAAGTTTAATTACCCGTGTTTGTACAATAGATGAATAAATATCATGTTTGTTGTAGAAAATATTTTAATAAACATAGAAAAAATGTAATCAAATTAAAATATATTTTAGTCTAATGTGATCAACGTCGATCACATATTACAATGTTGATGTTGAAATTTGATATACAATGTTGTTGCATTCCAATATTAGATGATTATTATGATCGATCTTTAGCTGACTTTGCATAAAGTTTATTATAAACGTTTGAACAAAATGCTATGAATTATGATTATATGAACTTAACAAAATGTGTAACTGTACAAGTTATGAAATTATTATTGTAGTCATACTTTAGATTTTCGACTCATACGAAATCTCTGCCTTATTCCTTGATTCATTTTATATAGAAATATTAATATTACACTGGTTGTTAAGTAAGTTCTATGAAGGAAATGAACTAGATTTTGTAGCACCTGGGACCAGGGTATTACAGTCGAATATGACACACATACGGACATGAAAATACATAACCATACATGTCATATAACTTTTACAGCATAATGAACCTATATACCTAGTCTTGCCATAAATATTGTAATAAAGAAAAAAGAAAATTGTTAACTGCAAATAACATTTATTACT
>NC_052122.1:854668-931677 GCF_012273895.1 Zerene cesonia | reverse complement strand
ATGACAGATTCGAAATTCAAATGTAATATTTTTTTATAATTAAGTGTAACAGTATTTATGGCCAGACTAAGTATACCAGGGTACCATGAGTTCGACAGAGCATTACAATTATAGAGTGTAGAGGAAAGAGAATGATCGACTATACAAAGGATATATGAAAAGTGTGTGGCAAATGTTGAGTATCTTTCTTTCTTTTCTTTCTTTCTATCGACCGTAGTTGCGTTAGAACAATGATCCTCAAACTTATTTCGTTAAACGCCCCCTTTTTTAAGTAATTACAACAGAGTTTTATGAATGTATATGAAGGCTACAGTACAAAGATATTATCAAAGTATTTGATAAAGTGGCGCCATCCTTATTTGATACAATTTAGGGGACACTTTTCTTTAGTGTATTGTATTATTGTTTTCCTTCCTCTACTCTCCACAATTACAAGAATATTTTCAGTTTGACGATTGGCCGCTACTAGGTAGAGGTTGGTATAATTGGTCTGAAATCGTAGAAGGAATGATACAGTGAGATGATGCGACTGAATTTCGGACTGGATAGGGTTATGAATTAGTTAGGGTGGCAGAGAAAATAATCTATAAAAAGTTTTAGGGATCGGGACAAAAGCATGAATTCGGTTGTATTTCCATTTTTGTATTTTTTTATAGTAAACATTATATTATATACATAGTTAGCTTCTATTATAATTGTCGTTAGGCTGGGGTTGAATTTTGGGGTTGGGAGGTTAATTTATTTTCATGATAGTCTGTAGATTTTTTATTACGTTAGCGATTATTATTTCAGTGCCTTATTCTAGAAGTGTATCTAGAAGCTTTGTTTTCGAAAAGTGCCAATAATGAATGTAAGTTTTGCAAAATAAAAACTAAATTTACACTATGACTTCTAAAATTGGTTACGTTTAATATAATGTTAGTTGTTATCCTGCTTATATCTTAGTAAGTTATTGAAATCATGTTACTAGTCAAATTTTAAAGTCTAGTGAAAAGGCCAATTGTCAAATATGTGCGTTAATAGTAATAACGAATTTAGTAGATATGGTTATGCGTATTTTTCTATCTAGTGCTTCTTTCTTACTATCGTTAGTAAATACTTAATTCTAAAAACTAGGCCTACGTATCTATTACATGTATATTTAACCAGTTTTTAAATATTTTTTATTATCATAGGGCCCAAGTCACTTAACGAATGCTTTAATTGTGTCATAATCGAAGAATGGTTTGACAGACTTGATAGCCTTATATATATAATAAAGAGCCTTATATTTATAATAGTTCAAAATAGCCATGGGACACGCATATCATGGGATATTTCGTTGGCAGAACGGAGAATTGTCTCATTGACACCATTACAATGTGCGATACTGTGCAATTTAATTTTTGCAGAATACGAATATTTTAACAATGCAAATTTAATTGTAATAGAGTTCAATTGAATCTTTATGTGTCATTTTATTAATATAGTAGACTTGGGCCCCTGAAGAATAATTTTGTTTTATTTTTTTCATGTTGCAACTGTTCTATATAGCCTTTCTTTTGTAGATATCGATTTGTTTATTGCATGTTAGAAATATAATAGTATGACGATTGCATTATAACGATACATAATATAGGAATAATGAATGTTTGATGTATCGTATTATCAGAAATATATACTACTAGCGGTCTGTCCCGGCCTGTGATACATGCAGCCTATGTCACTCAGTGAAATAATTATTTGATATCGGTCCAGTAATTACTGCGATTAGCGCCTTCAACAAAAAAAGTCTTTTAGTATAGATGATGTCAGTGTAACAGAAAATTATATTTAAGGCTGACTAGTTAAATAAAATCACGCTATGAATTGGTTTCGTGCCAAACTTAGACAGTGTACAAAGTACATAAATAACAATAAATGTCAAATGACAATTGAACACGTGTCAAGGTAGCATTGCGATCAGAAACGGGTGATACGAGTTATCGGACTTCGACCTTAAATATGACACTGTCAACAAAAATAAGCAAACTTTAAACTGATCACTGTTTAACTTGGTTATTTAGTACACATATACGTTTCTAGTTTATATATGAAATATGTCTATTCTTGTATGCGTAATAACAGCAATATTTTTTCCGTTATCGGAATATTATAACTCTCGATATTGACTCAATCATATCATATATTACCTTAAATGGTATGTAAATAAGAAAATATGTTGATGTTACTAACAATGTTGAAAAATGTTATGAAAGTATAATATTTTTAAATGTTTTCAGAAGTATAAGCTCAAAAATATATACTCGGACAGTTCTCTAAATAGTTTGTAAATACCCCATTATCACATGTACTCATCGGTGATTTCGTTTTGTTGTGTAAATAATTTTACGTTCTTTCTTTCATCATTGTTTTTGTTTATATTTATTCACAAATTATGTAACCTCTGCTGGATTATGTACAAACTTACGGAGGCTTCGTTACTGAAAAAACCATTATATACCATTTAATTATATATCACAGTTCGTACGTTCGGCTTGCATTCAAAATGCTAATGAATATTTTTACTAACTTTCTGCCATATTCATATGTTAACCAAGTGTTTAGTAGTACTTACATTTATATTTTTTTTACAAACACGACAGACATTATATTTTGTATAACTGAAAAATGCTCCGATCGACGAACTGCATTTATCGAACCATTAGTTCCTAGCTATAACTGCATCGATACATGATGTAACAACAAATAAAACTGGCAAGCGTATTTATAAGTTATAGTTTCTCTTTTTCGCTCTGCGCTAAGCTAAGGGTATTTTACCTATTTTTTGAATATCGTTTTCTTGTTTTTTATTTGTATTCTGTTGTTACAATCGGATCCAAAACATTGTAAGCAAAAACGTGAAGCAATCTTTGTTTATACTTTTTGGTTTCTACAATTACATTATTGCATTTTACAAATATTACACAATAAAATTATTTATCTTGCATTACACATACAAAGGTATGATGCTATTTATAAATGCTATTGTAACAATTTTTATATTTCTTACAAATTATGATGTAAGTACCTATGTTTAATTATGTTTGTTTGCTAAAATGTATTGATTAAATATTTAAGCTTAGTTTATATTCAGTAGGTTCTGTATCCTATGATATATAAATATATTTTGCGTTTTAAAATGATATTTTTTTTAACTTTTGTTAAGCAAATATCTTATCATCATCAAGTCTCAAGTTGGCATAGCAATTTTTGTTCGTAGGACAATATTGTGCTGTTACTAACCTTACAATACCCATTAAAAGGAAAAATGTAGTTGTGAGTAGTAAGTCTCAACAGTAAGCGTAACGTTTACTTCTTAACCTTCTATACAAAATCATCAATCATCTCAATCGTGTACGTACAAAATTTCCCACCAACTGATTTTTTTTTTTCTGTTTTTCTGTTTTTGATTATTAGGACAAGGTTTGCATGAAGAAAAGTAGATAAGTGCAGGGCCTCGCGCCACCGCGAGGGTTCGCCTCGGTTGGAGCGCAGCTTTAATGAGCGAGGGATAAGTATATACATATATATGTAATTACTTCATGGCTATTTTTTGTTAGTATTTAGTTATTTATTGTTACGGGCGATTTTCGACCATAACCATAAACCATTCCACCATAATTATTCTGTTGTGCGTACCAATAATAAACATAGGTTTTATATAATAAGCAACTAATTTATTTACGTAATACTTTTAATAGACATGTTCATTAAATATATGTCTATTTATACTTCAAGCTGAAGAATAATCTTCTTTGGGCCTTGGCTTGTTCTTGGGGTAGATACTGTATACCTTTACGTATTGTCCAGTTATATTCTGAAATTACAAAAAATATGTATAATAATAACAACATCTTCGTGTGTGTGTGTGTTTCCAGGGTTTAATTAATTTCCTTACCTTAAAACTTAGACAACATTAAAAAACATCTGGATTTTGACAAATATGAGATATTATTCATGTAATATTTGCATTTATTTACCGACGTTCCCAAAAACGCATCAACCGTTCTCAGTTCGACTGTATTTTATTTATTTATGTTTTATTTGATATATCCTTGGTTTTACAGATTGGCGTGATTATATTTGTTTTGTATAAAAAAAAAGTGATATGGCTCTTTTTTTTTTAGAATAGAGATATTGTAGATATTATTTATAGAAAAGTTTTATTTCTTTTTATTCCTATACCCAACAAATATAATGCCATTTCGTCCAATGAAAGTACTTTAGCAGAAAATCGAAACCTGATCGTCTAACGAAGGTCCATAGGTCCTCAACACGACGGTTTGCAGTGACTTCGCAGCGGTGTACCGGCGGTGATGCGCTCGCACCGCGTCGTGTATCATCGCGTGCGTCATCTGCGCGCGGTCCGCCGAGCGCGCCACGCACCGCACCTCGCGCAGCGCCTCCAGAGCTATGTTCAAACGCACGCGCCCCAGGAATGCGTATAGAGAACTTTCGTCTTCTTGTTCCTGCATACAATTATTATGTAAATAAACTTATGTTTTATGTTTTACCAGCTTTTGCTCGCGGCCTCGCACGCGTTAATTCGGAGTTGTTTAATAGATATTATTATACATGTACCTTCCTCTCTATCTATTAAAAAAAAGCCCTTAAAAACCCATTGAGTAGTTTTAAGGATTTAAAGCATACATAGGGACAGAGAAAGCGACTTTGTTTTATTCTATGTAGTGTATATTATTCAGTAAAATGTGTCTTGCCTTTTTTCTGTCTTTTTCAATGACATCTTGTTGCATCTGCTTTATTTCTTTAATCCAACCCCTAAAAATTAACACGAAATGACAAAAGATCATACTATTAAAATAACATCAATAAATAACATTAGATCATCATAATATTAAAAATAATTACTTGCAAGTGTGTAAAAACTCGCTCAAGATACTTTCGTCGTGCGGCAGGTATCCCTGACTTCGAACCTTTGTTTCGTACCAACATTCATTCAATTTAATGGTCAAATAGTGTGAGCACAACACAAGTATTGCCTGGGAAATAAGCATAATATTGAATTACGTAGGAATGATATATTATACTTCTACTAGAATTTTCTAGATGGGTTTGGTATGCAGTTTTTGAAAATATCCATTACAAACTGTAGTAGTACTTAGATAATAAAATAAAATATCTTCCCTACTTTATGTTTATTAAAAACTAAGTTTCTTGTGAAGTATAAAATAATTATAATCAACCTCACCTCATCTTCAGGTGTCAATTTAATGTTTTTGTACAGATTGTAGGCTTCATCTGCGATATTTACTTTATACGCTAAGTCTTCAGAAAGTAATTGTAGTAAAGCGTAGGCCTTAAACAGAATAAATAACGCTGAGCTATCTGCGATAATACTTTAATCGCCAGGTTTTGTGTAGGTAGTTAGGTTAAACAATGTCTATGAAAAAAAACTCTTTTGGAATAATTAAACGCCACGGCACCCGTAAACAATTAATTCAATTAATTCAAATTATCCATTAAGCAATGCTTATTAGAACATTGTATTGAAATTGAACATTGTATAATTATAGGAAGTACCTCAGTATCTCTAAAGAATACAGGCAAAAGATGCTTTTAATTCTAGCCGAGATTGTAACACAATTTATAGATTACTAGCTGTTCGCGCCGGCTTTGCTTGTGGTTCATATATATTCTTTGTGACTCAGTGAAGTTGCAGCTTTCTAATGGTGGATGATTTTTTTTTTAAATCGGTCCAGTGCTTTTTGCGTGAACACGTACAAATATACAAAAGTTTTCTGTTTATAATAAGTGTAGATAGGGAAATTACCTTGGACATCCTTGACCCTGCCATATCGACTGCAGTGTAGCAAACCGAAGAATCGTTGCCCAAATGATCCTCTAACATATTTCTTAGAGTCGTAGACAAAAGTGGATATTCGAAATCTGAAAATTGAGTAAGTGTGGTTGCAAAAAATTGTAGTTATATTAGAGTATGAATAAAGAACGCAACAATTATATTTTTTACATGACTAGTTTGTTGTTGAAATAGTAAACAGGCAGTAGATAAGTTGCACAGTAGGTAGTTTAATAAAATTGTACATCGTGCCTATATCTATTTACTACATCAAGGTAAATAAGCATGCATTGACTAAATATAAAGAAAGAATATATAAAATGCAGGTCCGAAAGCGTTAGTCAAATAAATGTAAATTCATTCACATCATATTACATTCATAAAAACATGTGTAATCTATTGCTGATAGTAATTAAATGTATAAAATGTGTTTAAAATGAAGAAAATTATTAAGAATCTTTAATTCAATAATTATAACTTTGAATGCTTGTCAAGAAGAGAAAGTTACAGTATGGTCTCCAGGAGCAGGTAAGTACTGTTTAATACACAAAAATTGCTTCTTCCTCGCAGTCACAGAGTATTGCCATGAGTATGAGATGCTTCATCGCATTAAATAAGTGATAATTGTCGGTTCACTCTCAAGCTTCCTAACTCTTTCATTAAATCAAACAATCAAACCGTGGTTTCTTTGAGATATGAGAGAGAGATGAACCAACCATTGAACAAATAAACATACTATTGCATTTATGTGTAACACTAGTAACGAACGACACAAAATCTCATAAATTACCTTCTAAAACCCCATATTCGTTAAGGCGAACGCCGGTCGCCAAGCATTCGTCGCGAAAAATAGCCGCGAGCAGTGTAGCGATCGTCGACCCTCGTTTCACAACATTGGGATACTATATTTAATTGAAAGCTCATTAATTTTCTTTACAACTTCCTTTCAAATCTTTTCAGCATCTCAATTTTTAAATATTGAATTTGAGAATGTTGATAGATGTAATTGTTCGCAGGCCCGACACTTTGGGATATACATTCAAATAATTTTCAAGTCGATATTGACACAACTGTATAGGTACTTTGTCAACACGACATGACATAGTTATAATGCGGAATAATAAATATTATTTTTTAAATACCCATCAACTACAATATAGATACATGTAATGAAATATAATTTAACTCAATCGAAAGAAAATCAATTCAAATGTATGCTTACTGTGTTAGAGGCACCAATATTAGCCCTCCATGTGATAAGCTGACCCACAGCTTCTCCACTCCTTGCAATATCACATATGATAGCCATAGCAATACACTGAATGGGTGCTCTTGTCAACTATCAAAATATTTAAGAAAATTAAAATGTATAATAACATACCGAATCTGCTGAATCTATCATCTCTTTGAAAAATTTTAAGTATGCCATAAAATTTATTTGAGATAAACAAATTGAAGGACTAAACTGGGCACAGTAGGAAAGAGTAGCTTGCTAAAGTAGTTCGATCTTCAGATGGTGCCGAGACAAAAATAAGATCCCAAATAGATCCAGTATCGTCTGGAAAATTCTCAATTTGTAAAGTACTTTAATATCAAACATTAGGTATAGTTGAATTATACATAGATTTTTCAAAAGGGATGCTGGTAGTTTGTCAGATATAACGGATATCGCCATATCCGCAATACACACTAAGTATTAAGCTTTGACAATGCTTTAATAACCAAGTGACTCTTGAGACGATTGTTTGATGAAATTATTTCAATGTAACGGATCCATTCGCCTTGACATATTGTGTTGAAAGTTGAAACATATAAAATGCGTTCCTTTTCAAATAGATTTTCAAACCCGAACTTTTTGTATCAACTTCATAATGTTTATGAGGTATTTTACAAAAGATAAAAGAGTTCTTAGTTTAAAGTGACCCTTAAACCGTTAAATAATATTACGACGGAACAACGACTCTATAGTAGGTACTAACTGTCATAAGATCGAGAAGTTTATAAACTCCATTTTGCAGCACAAAAAATTCTCTGTATTCCTTTTTCCAAACTATTCCTTCCCATATAAAATTTAATAACGCTATCATCCATCTGAAAAAGTAATAAATCCAATTTTAAAGATTTATATTATGCATTTGCATATAATATGTATAAGTAATATGTCTTAAAGAAACTAAAATAAAAACTGCATGTTATAAGCCCTTTATATTTATGCGATCTTGGTAGACTTAGTGCAACTCTATACTCAAGTAAGTGTTAGTGTAAACGTGGGAAGAAGACTTAATTTATTTTATAATAAATATATCAATCTATTAGTGGGTCACGGTAATGTGAGATTTTTTATAAACAACTCAACTATAACTATTTATTAATTTTTGTTTTAAACTATTAAATGACAACATTCAAAAACTTATTGTATAATCCTACTCGTCGTACTGTGTACACAATTGTGTGTAAGTCAGTACACAAATTTATTCTACTATTAATTTAATGCATAAATCTATATAGTAACATAAATATTAATAAAATGTACGCGAACATCATAAATCAATAAGATGTGTTGAAAATGTGACTCCTCCTCATCCCACACATTCCACCCCACGCTCGTGGCCCCACACTCCTCGATCAATAACTGCATCGAAACTGTACTTCTACCTAGGTCATTCGTTCCTAGTACTTCACAAAAACTTTTCTATAGTTATTGCTGTGTAAAACTTATTATTCAAACTATTACAAAGTTTTGACGACACAGTCTATTGGCGCTCTTCATACTTTTGTAGGAAGCTTTTTATCTCCTCAATTGAAGTTAATTAAATTGTTATCATTATGCTATTTTATGCTGACTAAAAATATATAAAGAAGAAAAGATTAAGAAAATTTATTCGTCGATAAGGTGTTGGAGAAGTCATACTAGAAGCCAACTAATAATAGTTCGAATAAATTACTTTTCATTTATAATTAAATGCTTATCCAAAGCAAACAATATGTCATTGAGCATTTTTCTGGCCAGTTTTCCGATAGTTATGGGCCATTTTATATCAGGGTACACGCAACAACTTATTTTAGCGTTCAACTCCACAGCACTTGTTAGCAGGCGAAGACATAATGCTATTATAGCCTGACTTTTCTCCACTGGTGGTGATTTTTGATCAAGTAGAGTATAACACAAATCTGCAAAATATTCTCTGGGTTAGCGTGAAAGTTAAATTAATATGTACCTACGACTTAGGTTCGTTACATGTGATTTTAAAACAAATATAGGCCATTTTATTTAACTAAGTAGTAAGTAGTATATTTAAAATATAATTTAACATTGATAGCTAAAGCAATTAGATAAGGCAACAAGATATCGAATAACGAATTACTAAGATGATATTTATTACTTAAGCATATATTAAAAATTATTTATAATTGTACGTGACATAATAAAACGTTTTGTATTTTATACTAACGCATTAAAATTATAATTCCATGCGTATCAAATAAATCTTGAATTGACTCTAATCTTGTATCAAAGTTCCTGTGATGGATCGATACTTGCAGCACTCTTAAACACCAGTACAACACAGATAATTCATAGGGGTTTTCTGAATACCATTCAACGTACCACATTATTCTAAAAAGCAAAATTGCCATTTGAGTGTTTCATATCAACACCTTTTTTAGTATGTACGTACATAATTATTAAATATTTATGAACCAGTTCAATATTATTTTGGTTATTATACCTAATATTTGTTTGAAACATGAAACATGTATAATTATTATACTGAATTACCTCATAATTAACCCGTATCGTCTTATAACTTTGGCCGGCATCAGAGGGATTGTACAAACGAGGGCTTGAAGAGCGGTTTTACGAAGTTCGCTAAAAAGAGCTGTGGACCATTTTGCTCTTAAGCAAGAAAGTCCCGGATCTATCATATACATTAAACCCAACAGCCAGTACTGGGATTCGATCATCTAGAGTATTTGAAAGTATAAATAAAAGCTAAAGCAAAGAAAATTGATATTAGTGATCTAAAAAAATCTTGATAGACATATACAAGTAAACGTTGATTTGTTTCTCGATTTATCAGGTTACGTAGCCAAGGCCCTTGGCCCCCTAAATTATTTTCAAATAAAATGGCTTAGCTTTTCACTACTATATCTATACATGTTTAGACTATATAATTGCACATAATTTAAAGTATACAAAATAGAAGATCGATCTAGAGAGAGTCGCTTAAGATACTATATTATACACACACTGTATATTAACTTACAAATTTATTGTAAGGGTAATATTTTATCAAGTCAACAGAGAAAAAAATTAGTATTTTTTTGAACTGTACATCTAATTGGCTAGTGTTAAAGTTGACTGTACGTGTCCAATCTCGCCTTGGTGGAACCTCTGTCAATACGGCCAAAGACATAACATCTAAAACAAAAAGACGGTAAAGTGTGGGTATTGTAATTTACACACCAACACAGGTAAAGACTTGAAGTGAGTAGGTAACTGATCTATATAGGAAGATAATTTAAAGAAAATCTTAGGCGTTTCACTCTCCCTGGAGCAAATAAACAATAATAGATACCCAGTGTAAACAATAATTTAAATAAACAGGAAAGACAGAAAGAGAGAGACAATACACAATAGTAATATACCAAGCATTATCAGCGAAGAGCAGGCCGTTAATCTTTCTCTGAAGCATTTAAACAGAGCAGTAGCGATGACAGTGAGCGTGATTCTCTCGTGCCTGTGCTCCCGGGCCCTGCACTCGTAACGGAATGCCCAGACGAAACACCTGCGATGTAATAAGAACCACTAATTTACACAGATCGATGGAAATTTTTAGAAGTCGAATGTAAGTTCTATTTAAAGTGCTTCCGGCATAAACTTCAATAGGTTCAGACTAACGTTTCAGTTGTTCTCTCAAATATATATTGCCGGTATATAGGGTAATTTTCATTAAATACTGGGAGTGGTGTATATGATATTGATATTTTTATTTTACTGTGCAAAATGTATACTCACTTTTGAGCATAGCTGTCAGGGCATGGTAACAATAGCCGTTGCTTAGGATTTCTATTCAAAAAATCTAACGTAGTCTTCAAAAGAATGAGGAGTAAGGATAGCGTATTCGACATATGTACGGTGCTATCACCTTAAATCAAGTGAAACCCATTAAATAAGTACTTATGGAAAAATCACAGGTGTTATTGGAAGCATACCAAGTTTTACGTTAATATCCTGTGGATTCAAGGGGTTTATGTCATAATCAGGCAAGGCTCTTTCTGGGAAGTAAGGATTGAAGCGATAGAAAATGTTTTCAATTATGTTCTCTCTCATCATTATCATACCTGGAACTCAGAATTCTAACATTATATAACAGTCCGGAAATACGTATGAGTAGGTAGTTGATTGATATATCAATTCAATACATGCTTACAGTTATCCACAGAATCGCAGGCAAGTAGAAGAGCTAGTTGTAGAAACGTTGGAAATCTATGAGAAGTAGAGATAGCTAGCATTCTAATTATTGTCTCATAAAGAAATGGTCCTGCAGCAGACAACGTATGACGGATCTGAGCAGCCCCGTGCCCTCGCAGAGAATCCGGTGCTGATAATTGCCAGAGCACTCCTTTCGATACCAAATCAAATAAATCGTCATCCTGCATTTGCATTAGAAGGTAGCCTAAAAGAGAAAGGAGATATTTAAAAACAGAAACTCTACACAATGTAAACTTAACAATACTACAGCAATTCAGAGTTCAGAGAGTTAGTTATAAAATGTGGGTAAAGGCATTAAGGTACACCATAATCACTATTAGTGACAAGGTGAATACTGTCCCATAAGACCGTTAACGATAAATGCATACGTTAGCTGAATGGTTAAATTTATGCACTATTGTTAGGGAAAAGAACGTACCTAATTGCGTTTAAAAAATAAGCTATTAAGATTAATATTTACGAATGTGGTTACCTAAATAATTTCACTCACATATTACTTGTGAATGCTTCTGCCGTGTTCTTCAATATCGATCTTTTTAATTTTGTTGATAAATATCTTATGAAAAACAAATTTATATTTCTTATTTACCTATACCTCAAAAGGAAACTCAGGCTAATGATCGACCCACATATAGATTTAATTTCTTTTTCCTCTACCTTAAGAACTATATGAAAAAAAATAATCATAAAACCGTAATACCTAAAAATCCAAAGTAGTTTTGCAATGCATCAAAATATTTTATAACATCAGAAGCGACTAGCAAGAGGATTGGCCTTTCCACATTTCGCAATAACAAAGCAAGCCCCTCTCTTAGTTGTGGCTTCTGTGGCAGGTTAGTGATTAAAAAATCCAATATCAAGCAAACGCTATTCAGGCTGTCAATTAACTGCATATGATTGTTACTAAAATTATTGTAAGTAAAGGCGCAGAGATCAATAGCTATTATATTATATTAATTTGTAGGGAATTTACGATAGGACTTTTCAAAATTTCGGGCTATGGTTTCTAAACAATATAATCCATGCACACATGTAACCATAAAAGCTATGGTATATCATGTGACATCCGCATACATAATAATTGAAATTCAGTGACAGTATATTGTGAATATCGACTTTTTTTAATCTATGCAATACATGGAGGTACTACGTATCTACGATATAATGCGTGTGGTTTTGTAAAGTCGCCCGGTTAAAATATTCCGTTTGCTCTTAAGTAATTTTATTGTGTACACGCCTTAATTTTTAAGCCATCTTGTTTTGGATTTTGTATTTTTTTTTTTTTTTTTTTTATGTCATAGTCGGCAATGGAGCTGGTCGCCTGATGGTAAGCGCTACCACCGCCCATGAACATTTGGAGAGGCGTAAGGTCAATTGCAGACCTTTCGCCTCTACAAATGGATTGCCGACTTTAATTGGTAGGATTAGGAAAGGATTGATGAGAGGAATAAAGGAAAGGACTGGGAAGGGTGAGGAAAAGGATATGGGCCTCCGGCTCCCCCACTCACCGTACGAAACACAATAGCAAGCTATTATTTCACGCCGGTTTTCTGTGGGGGTGTGGTACTTCCCCGGTGCGAGCTGGCCCAATTCGTGCCGAAGCGTGCTCGACTCCCACAATAAAATGTATACACTTATTTTTGCATTTTGTTCTCCCAAGCTTTAAAGTAATTACTTGATATGAAAATTAAAATCATTGGAAGATATTGAACAAAAAGAGCACATAGTTTAATAACCTAGTACTACGTAAAAGTATTTCAACTATGAAATGGAAAAATTACTTATTATTAATCAATATTAATTAACATTCTAGCCATTTTCAAAAGGATACAAATCCACCACTGGTGGTCCTTGCAAAATCACGTAAATGAGCTTCTAATCGTTCTATCTGTTCGTCGACCACCGGATCCAAAACCATGAACTCTGGCATCCGTACCATATCCCAACCCTTTGCCGGCGGACATTTGTCGTTCCAATTTCTATCTGAGAACATAATACTTCTTTTGCGATGAACAATTTATGTGATGTGTTCAACAAAAAGCACTTCGTATAATTACAATAACTATGACTGGCTTCAGAACATCATGGATAACGTTCCGTCACTTGCAACACTTTAAATGAATAAAACTAAAAGTTATGCTTATTTGGTTTTCAATGCGTTCCACCCAACTTCTTAAAGTTAATAAAAGATTATCCAGAAACCTTAAGAGAAATAATATTACGAGGCATGTAAGCATATTGCACCAATATTTCGGTATCAGTTGCCGGCGATATGGGTTATGAGCATTTAAATTATAAATAAGAATTATTACACGCTCTCCCGGCCTTTAAACCCTCAACAAACGTAAATAAAATGCCGCAGTTGGCCTTCAAGCGTTAGGCTAGCGACGTTAAATTTATGAATGCTGACCTATATAATAATTTTTCTTTTAAACTTAGTGTTCTTGGAAAATGCTAACGGTGCATTGAAAATATAGCTTAGGCAAATGAGAGGATAGATGGGAGGAGTGATAGTGGATTTCTGCAATATATTTTATTATTTTTACAGGCTATCCTCCCGCGTTTGCACCCGCGTAATGAAAGGAAATTCCATTTAGAATGAGATGTTTACCCACCATGAGAGTAGCCTATCATTTTCTGTTCACCTAAATTTCCCCAAACCTTAAAATCTAAATAATAATAAATTCGATCGTCGGCGAGAATTATATTACAAGACATACAATCAAAAAGTCAGCTTCAAATTTCATTGATATTTGGCATGATAGAGAAAATGATGATCTGGGATCTGCTGATATTGGTACTATAGTGCCTTTGGAGGTTGTTGTGAAATCAGTAGCAGACTGGTATATATGCACGTCTTGTTCTTACACTGCAGACGACAAGAAACATATCTCTATGGGCACACGCGACCGTATCCGATTTGATTCGGCGGAAGCTTTTGTATATGACTGCTAATAGTAAGCTGACTCCTATTATGAGATAAAGTATGTGACCTAAATTATCCACATCGCCCGCCCAGATAGTGATCAAAGCGATGTTGATTTTAAAACTTATGGAACTTATGAGAATCATACTCAGTTGATTTTAAGTAAATTATTTAGAAATATATATAACAATAAAACAATAAATATTACTTGAAATTTTTGCTTCAGAAACAATATTGCTGCTCGCGTCGGCCTCGCTCATTCAGACTTTTCTTTTTAATTATTAAAATTTTTTACAGATCATATCCTAATCTAAGCGGAAAAATCCAACAAAACAAAAACCTGTGACTAGTGAAACTCTCCCGACTATTTTAATATTTATAAAATATAGATACAAGATTTTGATAATTTTTTTAACATTAAGAAAAGAACCTATATAACTAGCACCCTGTCTTAATGGCCATGATGACAAATTGCTATTGGTGCTGGTAAATAGTTTCATGGACGTTACAACCATTGAAACTATTATAAACTTCAAACAATGGAAAGGTTTGCGGGTCAAGATAGTGGCACGCGAGAAATCGTATTAAAAATATGACGGTAGAATTAAAGGGTATGTGGGTGAGGGAAAGTTTAATTTCCAATGCAATAGAAGGAACAGTATCAATCATTTTAGTAGTGTTTACTTTCTATTTATTATATAGTTCACACGTCTTTAACTGTTCGTAGGTAACTAAATGTATACTCCTTCGAAATAATTTTTTCGGGTAATAAAAATCTAAATGCATTACGTAAAGTGGATACTGTATGCTTACCTAATGGTATCGGATCTAACTCCTTGAGAAGATTTCTCTTAAGAAGACCTTCCTCAGTATACAATTTACCTTCAGGACCATGAACGCAAAGAAATGTATCGGATGATCCAGAAATAGATTCAGATATATCGAAATATTCATCTTTGGTTATTTTTTTAAATTTATCTCCATGTTCTTCTTTTGCGAAAAATTGCGTATGCGATGAGCTCTTAGAATCTAAACAATCGCCTTTAGCTTTTTTAGATTTATCGAATTTAGATATTGTCTTGGCTTGCTTCGGTGTAGTAAATGCGGATTTCTTTTTATCCATACTTGTCGCTTTCTCGTTAATAGATTGTTTTATTTATGAAAACTTTTTGACGACTTATAATATGACAATGTCAGGTGTCATTGTCTATCGTCTGTTTATAATACAATAATTGAATAATGAGGTGTGCCTACACCAATATGTATAATTTTATTATATATGATTCTTGAAACAATATGTTTTGTCAGAACTCTTTTAAAAGAACAGACGCGACGAATCGGTCAACTCCCCTGCGCGGGCGCAGCATTTTGTTCCGGCGTATGTGAGACCAACGCAGTGACAGCCGCGCAGTAGCTCTTTGGCATCGCTGCGCGGCGGTTGTTTTGTTCTATTCGTTCTCTCCTATAACCACATACCACATGTTAATTCATTAGTTTTCCTTGCGAGAAAACCAAGTGAAATAGTTTTGCGTTTACGCATTTGTGAGTGAGTTTATTTCATGCGCATATCGTAATCGTTACCTTCAGAAGTTTTTTGGTAAGTTATGCATGTATTATTTTGTTTTGTTGTATTTAAGACATTAAATACATAAATATTTATAGTATTTAAGTCATAAATAAAATTTTAATTACAATTCATTAATTTAAATGCATTCGCATTTCGCACTAATAAGTTGTATATATCTAAATCATTAGCAAATACCTATATGTAGTGTGCAGTTCTATTGGATCGTTATAATTTTGAAATTCAATAATAAAATTATCGAAACGCAAACTACAACCCAAATATAAGGTCACAGTAGTCGTTTCAAATGATAGTTTTGAACTCCATAAAATGAGAATAATATAAAAGTAAACATTGTACTAGTTGTAACGTTAATAAGGGCACAGGTGAACAATTATATGCTTCGGTTGACAGGTGTATGAGTGAATAGTGAGGATAATATAAAACGTGACTCGTGACGCACCGCTCTGTTAAATGCTTTGTAAATTAACTTAACTATATATAGTTTTACTAGCTGTAAATATATTTAAAATCGATTATAATTGTAATGTGTAATACGTCATGTGTTATCCATTAGTTTTAAAAACAAGCTTGTTATAATTATATCGCTACAATGCATTATCCACGCTATTCTTATAATTCCTTTATCTCAATTAAGCTTATTAACGGAAATAAAAAATTAAAACAGGATTTTTGTCCTATCTGAACTGAAGGGTATACATTTTAAATCTTCAATGAAATCCATAAATAATTTAAATCATTCATAAAACTAGAAAAATAAAGATGCTTCATAAACGGCCAAAAAGTTCGATCGTCAATATCATTATCAATAACAAACACGCGGCTTTGTTATCGGCTACTATTGAATTGTACAAATGATCGAGACAGTTGTTTTAATTAATATGTAACTTTATGGACAACGATTCGAATATACTTTAAAAAAAATTAACTTGTGGGACCTATAATAAGACATCGAATTGACATCATTAATGGTTTGTTATTGTATTAAAACCTCGCTCTAAAGGATAGTAGGTGGTAAATGGTGTCGGGAATTGATGGTAAAGTATATATCTATTGAATGAGTCTGAACCAGTATGTTATCTAGCCTTCGTTGGGTGCGCTCACTTATAAAGGTCAGACTTAAGCCTGTGGACGAAGCGCTAAATGAAAAACAAATACCTAGCTAACATTTTGACATATAGTTCTATAGCATTCAGATTCTTATACCTACACATTTCAAAAATTTTAAAGAATGCAATGAATTCGAACATTAGGTTGGATTGAAACCTGTGTCGTTCACCGGAACGTGGCGATACCTGACCACTCAGCAACCCATGATCACGAAAATATTTCAAATGCGTATATTTTTGTTGACTAATTTCTTAATAATTAATTTATTATCCAACTTTATATAAAGAGCGAATTTGGTTCATCATTACCTTCCATCATGAAAAATTTATGTGTGTACATCAGCGATGAATTATTCTTTACACAAAATTCTTATTTCGATCGTTTACATATCTACTTAACTCTGTGGTAGTAAGAGATAATAGTGAAATTGGTATCACAAACATTAAAATAACAATTCCATTAATATGGTTCCTGTTATCAAGTAAGTACCTAATTCTTTTCTACAAAAAAGTCATCGACCTTATTCAAAGATGGAACCAAATGGATCACAATTCCCTATTAAGCAAAAGAAGAATCACGACAATCGCTGGAAAACCCACAGAGTTACAGAACCAAAACTATAATACAGTAAAATTGAGCATTTTCTTCGTTTCTAAAAACGTCGGTTAAAGAACAAATGAGACCTCGGAAGCTAAAAAAATACTAAAAGATCAAATTATACAGTTCCACGTGATGCAGCAATGAAAGTAACATTATCAGAGTCTGATAAGTACCATCTCCGCATGATTGACGTGTTGTTCTAAGATTATATCGCGATAATGCTGAGAATCTGTCATTGATAAAAACTCTAAGATAAATGTGGAAAAGTCTGCAAACATTGTGCATTGTAGTTCCCTCTTGATACTATTTGATTTAACATGTAAAGTGAATTAGGGGTTCATCATGCCGAATTTGTTGAAACGGTACGTGTCATTTGACTTATATCGACATTTATTGGGTCTATTTATTATTAATTTCGCGAAAAGTAACCTGTTTAACGTTAATAAAAGAAAATTTACATATAATCTTTTTATTTTATCGTATAATTTTTTGGGTGACATCATCATCGACATTTTTATAACTACTTATTTAAGATATTAAATAAATATTCAAGAATTATATATAATATGCGTAACTTTCCTCCTCCATACTGCATTTCGCTTAGGAATAATAATTATATTCCGTAAGATTAATTGTACAGGCATAAAAATATTGCACGCCTTTTAAACGAGGATGTTGTGAAAGTAGTGGTTTTAATTAACATTATTTTAATTGTAATAAAGCACATTTAAATTCAATCATAATGCAAAATGAATCATTCTTTTGATGTAAGAGTTAATTTAGAATTTTGACTCAATAATTAGTGAATAAGAAAGTGCTTAACACTTGCTGTTCTGGTTAGCATGCTGGGAATGTGTTGAATTATTTATATTTGATGGGACTCACGGTCCGAACCTGCGTGGGGAAGAGTTGCGACGCATTTAGATTTAAGTCTATCTTTGACCATGCAATTATATTGATAATTGCAAATCATACATAACTTGTAAATATAACACAAATTCAACTTTTATACCTATTTATCTGTATATCGTTATTTACGGTGCTTTTATTGCTAGGCATACACGATTTTATTACGGTAGGAGGACAATATACCGTGTATAAAAATTGTTTTGTTTAAAAATTAATAAATATCGTTAGCAATATGTCGACATCTATCTTCATTCAAACACCGTCTTATTTCTTAGTTCAATAAACTCACAGACAGGCTTTTTTTCTCTGGGGTCACAGATTAGATAATAACGACACATTGTGTCAAATACACTTTCTATTGTTGGCGTTTAATTCGTATTTTTCGTTGGCATTATATCGTATTTTTTAAATATTACGAATATATATTTATGGGACTGGGACAAGCATTCGAGTGGAGGGAAGGTGAACTATCAATACACCCCAAACAACTACTTACTATACAAACAATGCCCTGCAATGCTGGAAACGTTTTCTTGGTTATGTGCTTGATTATGTGTCTCACGCTTTGAACTGTATATTTTGTGGAGAAATAAATGTGGTAATAAATTTAATTTACACTTCGGCTCTCACTGTAAACTAACATTTACATTTTTATCCAAGCCTTCATCTCGTTCACTAAAAAACATAAAGTTTTCTCTTATTTATTATTTCACTGAATAGTAAAATTAATGTATCCATTTTTGAAGTTTTAAAATAATTCGTTACTTTGAGGAAAAGATAACTAGAAAAGGCGCACATAGTGTAATCTGAAATTATATATCGTTTAAGTTTAATAATAATTAGATAATTGTATATAAAGTTATCTTAGGAAATATACTCGCCTACAAGCTATTTTTGGAACTAGTTCCTATAAATCAATAAGTGACTTGGCCGATTACCTAATGTTAATTATTTTGAAGCAGCCAAGGCAAACGTGGGATTACATGTAGGAAACCCATAAAATATTCACTACTTTAATCATTCTACACTAATTCTAATCGCTGATATGCTCTCCCACGGCTCTATAAGGAACTCTATGGATCTATCTTTTATATATTTAATATTTTCTTATAAACACAAAGTTAATTACATGCACTTTTAGTCGTTTTAGTTTCATGAACCCTACCCGAAATGAAATTCCGACTACGCCTGTGTGCCACTTGAACAAATATCATTGAACCCTTATTCATACTTATGTCGAAAGAATTATAACAATATTTAAATCTTTTCGCTTCCCATTGGATGTGTTATGTATCGTATTCTCATTAAACCTTTCTATCACGTATGCTTCAAGTTTAATGATTCTTATAATACGGAAGCTAAACTTTCTGTCACACTATGCATATTTATTAGTATTATAATATACTGTAATAGATGTGGTAAATATCAAACGTTAACTATCGAATATTAATAGGAAATTAAATGTTACAAACAGATTTATTCTAATATTTCATTACAATCTCAATCAAATTACAATCATTGTTGTTGCAGTTATTTAAACGTTCGCTACGTTTGTACGTTATTGGCTTTAACGATTCATTTATATTTACAATTTTATCAGGAAAAATAATTGCAAATACATCCCATGAGTCATATTATAACCAACAACTAGGTCTAATATAATGTCTCCGAGTAGCGACCAAGCAATAAACCATAAATACCAACGATCATTATCATACATACTGACATTTAATTGAAACTATATTACGAGTAATATGTAAAATCACTTTTGCGGAATGTAGAACAGTCATTATCTGATACAGTTGTAAACTTGTACGCTTATTCTACGAGGTGTACATATTCTTAATTCCGCCAAGAATGGAAAGAGATTTTCCAAGCGCGACATAAAAAAACTCTTAGTGTTTGTAAAAAAAGTTAAAGAACAAAAAAATATACAATTTGTATATATATCTGTAAACAAAATTTCTATGGATAGCATATATACATTTTACTAGCAACCAAAAGAATGCAAAATAAAACTCCAAAAGTTCTAGTCCATCAAATACCATTACCTATGTGCGTCGTATTTACGATAAGGAAATAGAGGTAGTAATTATTGATTTTATGATACATTGTAACTTACATTTGAAGCCTATCGTCGTAAAAAATAACGTTTGGTTGTTGGACAAATTTGTGCGAAATTTTATCAAAACATCGTAGGTACTATTTCTTTTTTTCTTCATTATGTACCGGAATATACCTATCAGCGGTTATGACGTGAGGACCTGTAAAGATAAAAAGTATTTAACGCGACATAAGTTCATAAAAGGTTTTCGACAGTCACGCGGCAACGACGTGTCAAAACAGCTGCAACTCTCTTGTGTAACATTGTGTCAATAGAAAACTCGTTAAAATGGATAAATGCATATGAAAATACTTACCAGTGTAATCGATGTACCGTGTATCTTGTACTTACGTTTTGTGACTGTAATAATGACAACATTTTTGTACCCATATTCATTATATGTATCTAAGTAAATTTAAACGAATTGCATTCTCTCGTAGAAACACTTATCCCATCATAACTAGATAATTATAGGGCATTAAAATGTTTAATTTTATTGTTAAATAGTCTTTTCTCATTTCTGAATATTAATGTTGAAAATAAATCATAACGTGTCTACTGAAATAACTAAAAATATGAAAAGAAAACCGTGTTGAAATCTTCTATTTCATTACCTGCCTCGACACAAAACCAGAACGCGTGAATTTGAGTAGAATTATAGCTTTACGCATCTTTTATGTTTTAAATTATACTGGTAGATATTATGTAATAAAGTGATTTGTCTTGCTAACGGTTGCGTAACAAGCATTTAAATGTTTGTTCCGCACTTCCGTACGCACTAGGCGCAACAAATAAGGTGCCTACTTCCCTTACGATGATTATGTTTTATTGAACTTCTAATCATAAAGTGTGGTCGCATTCTGAAATCTCATGATAGGAAATACCTCTCATATAATTCAAAAAAAATATGTCTATAAAATCTATCTTATTAAACATTGATAGAATACTAGAAAAATCTCACAATATTTACACAATTAAGCGTATGTAAATAAATAAGGACATTAAAATATTCCGATTACATCAATAGCACATGTACCTACGTAGTATGTTCCAACCTATTTTGTATAGGCACAAATTTCTTTACAACGTTAACTTAACAAAATGCAAAATGAACTTTCTACTTTCATCTCGGAAACAGTAATGAATTAATAATAAAGTTACGTTATAAAAACGTAGACTTCATAACGCACCTGCAATAGTTTTATGATCTTAGAAAAATTAATTGATTATATTTAAATTTTAACATTTCTTGTCGTATATTGAAGTATTCATGAAAAATAGGTATTTAATTAATCCTTTTTTGAATGTGTAATTACTTTTTATAATAAGTATTTGATATACATTTTAGTGATTTCATTAAGAATCTATGTCGAAGTCAATATCAATCTACTGTTTTGTATTTACAATTACCGGCAGTCCATTGTCTACATTTTCGACTATTGTTACCGCACTCAGGAAGCAATTGTCATTTTTCGCTGTATTTCGTTTATCTTCATGACCTCATTACAGCTGATGTTTAACTATTATATCAATTTGGCTAACTAATACCAATATAACTGTGCAATGTTTGTTTAGCTGTACTTGGTAGGTACCCACTTATATCATACTAACTGTCTGCCAGGCGTCGCCCGTAGTCCATGTAATATAAGCACTAAGAGATCACAAACATGCCCAACTGTGAAAGAATTATTGAAATCGGTCTAATAGTTCCTTAGATTAGAGCGTTCAAATAGACAAAGAAACAATTTTATCTTATCATAGCATAGACTTATACTAGAAGATTGCTTCCCAACAAAAAATATGTATATATAAGACAAGACCACAGTTTCTATCCATTTCAATAAACTTACCCATACCCCAAATGAACAGTTCTTTACAACAAAACATTGACATACCTACTTTAATAAAATATCGTACCAATTGTAAATACAGCTATAGTTACCTAATAAATTGGTGTTACCTATTTTTCTTATATCTATAATAATGGTTACATACAGTTCTAACTCTACTTCACGTGTTTATAAGGTGTTAAAGTGCGTCTATTAGCTGTTCTTATTTTTATTTGTTCAAGTTCAAACAAGTGTTAGTTCGTCGTACTCTTAGCTCCTACTGACCTCGATTATGGCATTTGTCAACTAGTACCTACAGCCGTACAGTTACTTTGTAACCGCTAAGGGATCAGATCCAGGTGTCGTGTATCTGTTCCGCTTTCCACGATTATCGTTCTTGAAGAAATACAAGCTGAACGCCTTTAATCCATTCCTAATGGCTACGTTACACTGATCAAGATTAAGTCCGTGAAAGTTAGATTTAGTACCTTTTTTTTAGTATTCTATTAGGAAATACAGCTTACGGTTTATATATATACATACATTATGACGTATCATACAGTTGTGTCCGGTCTATTACCATCTATTTCGCTCGTCACAGTATTTCACATTAGGACACCGCTGCTAATTAGATTACTGCGACCTTTCTATTAAAGTCAATTGTCAGTCAGAACAAGTGGTACATTGAAGAACCTTTCCCATTTACCCGATTGCAAAATCAAACCACAAAGACGCTATATCTTCTATCACTAAATCGTGCGACATGACAATCATCGGACAAATTGTTAGTTAGGATAATAAAAGACATCGAGAAGTCATTCAATTGTTCATTGATTAATTAAGACAAACTGTGTTAGTGCGGCGGCGGTAACAACTACAAAGAACACGTTTTAAATAACATTTCACGTTGTGTAGGAATTTGCATGACTCGAGAGAAACAACGGTTTGTAATAGCGAATAATTGGTCGCCGTTGGAAAATAATTATGTGCGTTTACTTTCCTTAACGTGGATGATATATTTTGTGGTATCTGGAGACAATGCGTCCGCGAACGCCGAGAACGCAGTGAAAGCGTTTGTGGTTTTATAATTTATTTTCATTTTCTGCAGATGCTTTTTCAGATTGTTGTAATATACGTATTTTAATGACTAATATTATAAAAATGCTATTAAATGTTAATGAAATATTAAAAAATCGAAATTCATCGATGCAGTTATAAAGTTTCAACCGAATATAAACTATAAAGTTAAATTTTGACAACTGTATTGAATAAAAGTGACGTACGATTATAGTCTTTAAACGATTCCAATATTTTGTTCCTCGTGAAGTATTTTGAATAATATATCAATCATATTTTCGCGATTAACGAGGTCGGTGTAAGCTGTTATCTTCATCACAAACCGCCGACTATAATTTTCGGTTGCTTATCAGATGTTCGCGAGGTCAGATCGGAGCATGCAAAGGCGAGGCTTGTGTGCTTATTTTTACGTTTTCACAGCACTGTCTAGGGCAGGTCTATGCATTTGGCGATGCGAGTATCTTATTTAGCAGGGTTACAAATTTGGCCAACTCGTACCGGGGAAGGTACCACACTTCCACAGAAGATCAGCTAGGTATGTGCCGCTATACTTTTTCTCACCCTTCCCCAGTCTGTTAGCCGCTCTACTTCTGCAATGTTCCTAGACACACCTGCTCAGATGCCCTCTAGGACATAAAAAAAGAGTTGTATATTAGCGAAAATTATTTGATTGTGTGGAAGTATATACTGTATATACTGAACTTAATAATTCGGTATGCTGGATACTTTCATATAAGTATTTGATTTTTATTATACAATTAAAAGTTTTCTGTTAGAAACATCTTTGAGAGATTTTATTGTGTAAACGTAATCTCTTCCTAGTGTAATTTCACAAATTCGTTATGAAAGGCCATCCGCGAAAATGCCGTTCCTCCCGTATCGTCCCTTTACAGTAAATGGAACATTGACCTTTTATTTCTAAAATCTACCAAAGATTTGTGTCACATCAAAGTGAACGATAAGTAACGCAGTCACGACCAGTACAAGTGGACGCAGTCCTCTTTCGCACTCTTCTACTAAATATACCATGTATATTAGAGTATTAACTCAATACACTATAACTCGTACTAGAATGAGGCCCCTCAATCTGACTAATCTTAAAATATATACCTATTATTTAAGGTTATTAATTAAACGGCTATGAGGTTACCTTTACCCAAAATATATGTTACTTTTCGCGTGTCGTGGAACTTTTGTGATATATTTGACAATTTTAGCCGCCTTGTCCGTTTACACAATAGAAAATGTGATTTAATAAATTTGTTCTAATCAGAAGATAAGCTCGAGAAGTTAAATTTAATGTTGTAGTTATCAAATATAGATCATTTAATGCCAAGCTTGTTTATTAGTAAAAACGAATTCCACTAGATTACATCATACAAGGTTCTGGTTTGACCTACATTTAAAAAGAATTTCAGTCCAAATGTACTTAATTATTAGCTCACAGGAAAAAATACTTATAATTATTGTGTAATGAATTATTGTGTGTAACATAATAGTATCACATAACAAATGATTTGATTTTTTCTGTAATTAAAGAATATGACACAAATATAAATGCTCAGATTTGCTAGTCAGCCTGGGCTTACCTACCGCGGCGATTCGAATTCGTACGGTTGCAGTAACTTCTACACCTTCACTGCAACGCGTTTGTTATGAAACATACGTAACACGAACTTAAACCAGATTACCATGTTGCAAATGCAATATCTGGTAATCTTACCAAATCTCTCTGTATTTGGTAAGAACAAAGTCCACAGCTATCGCCGTACCAATGACCTAAAAACGTTCAAAGTTAAACTGTGATTTAATTTTACAATAACTTTTTATACGTTGTTTTTTGTCAGAATGTATCGAACATAGGAAGTTATTACTTGGGAGCCGTAAAAAAGCTTAAGTATTGCTCACAATGAACTCTTGTTTGCGAAGGCCATCGAAAAATTTTCGTCATTATGTTTCTCGACACATTTTATTCAACCTTTCCAATTCCTTATATATAAAAGTTGAGTATATATGTAATGAATTTACCCTTGTGTTTGTTTAAATCAAGTCTACAAAATTATTTTCTTACAAAAAACAAAAACAATTGCTAAGATTACCGCAACACTTATTAAATTTTCATATATGAAGTATCTATAGATATAATTCAACCATAAAACGCTTTTCTTTGTACGGCATATGTTTCATTAAACTCGTCCTGAGTGCTCGATATCATCTTAACAACATCCCGTTCTCACGGTCTGATCCAAATGACTTTCGTTTTTTATCCATTTATATTTTTTGCTAATTACTCCATATTGGAAATTCTCGCTTCCAATTCTCTCATACTTTAATAAGGACTACCCATTTAAATTGGTTTTACATTTATCTTTATTTATACAATGGATATCTCGAACTAGGTAATCAAAGCTTTGTTTCCTACCTTGCTTAATAGACAACCTTTCGAACTCAGAGAACACAGCCGAACGCTGCTTACATAAATTATTATCAACCTAAATCATTTATAATATTGTCTTGCTCTTAAATGGAGTATGAATCTAAGTGCAATAGAAGTAATTAGGTCATAATGATTTTCTACAGTCAATTAAATTCAAAGAGCGCCCAAGCATAAACTGTAGACAGACTCTCTTCAATATTTACTTTATAAAAATTCCCCTCCTCATAAATCCTGATCATTCGATCTCAGAGCTAACCTCAATACCCATAATAATTATTGTTATAAATTTCCAATATTTATGTGGTAGTAAAATAAACAACGGAACTGTAAATCGTTCATTTTTAATTGCAAATACATTCACGGATACTTAATACTTATCCGAAATTATTATAAACGTTTTGATAGAGAAAGTTTTACTTATTTGCAAAACGTTATGTAAATTGAAGACATTATGAATGTGGTATCATCATAACATTATATAACATAGAATAAAATAAATTTAAATAATTATATAGGCGTATTGTAGGGAATGATTAGTATGTAAAGTAGACATAATGCATGCTACATAACGTCCACAAATTTTTCTATGAGTATAGTTTGCCATACTTAATAACGCGATTTTACTCAGAGATAGGAGGAAGTATACTTTCGCACTATCAGTATCAGCAGGTATATATGCTTATTAACTAACTAATTCAGATACAAGGGTAAAAATTAAATAGGTTAATGTGTAATAACAATATTTGCCTTGGATGCAAATACGCAATTCTCTGTATAAGGTTACCTAACCGTTAATAAAGAGATAAATAACAGGTAATGCATTGATCGATAAATATTTTCAATACTTTTATCAATACAGATCTGTCACTTCAATGTATATAATCGATACAAATGTAGAGATAATAGGTACTGAGTACCGGATCGACTTGGAAATTTTGTATCTGATTGAACGTGGCCCGACCTTCAGAGCTGGTGATCGTTTTCATTTTTATTGTGAAATCCTATATGGAAGGTTGTCGCCTGTCGGACACAAATTTTAATGAAATAACTTAAACCATTTCAATATTCTTTGCACCCACGTTCCTGACTCACTAGTATGTGTCATTTATTAAGTATCTAAGTATCTACTATCAAAATACAGACTAAAAAACACTTAAACTATTAATTTTATTTACTACTGTCAACAGGAGCGAATATTAGTGTCAGAGCTAAAATAATAAGTTGCAAACAAACAACGTAGATTGTGGCTATGTTTATAATAAAAATAACTCAACATCTGGCTATCTATAAAGGTTATGCTCAAATTATCCTGTGAACACCAGGAGTCCAGAAGGACTAGAAGCTTTGTTATACTAGCTGGCATTGCGGGGCGTAACACGAATACGGCGTGAAGGGAGGGTCATGCTGGAGGTCAGTACCTGTTCGCGGGAATTAAATAAAAAGCGTGACAGGTTGTATACAGGATGTCCATGAGCATACATCTGTAGAGCATGTGTGAATGACATTTGGGTCCTGTGTCTTATTAAGGTGCTTACTCGTAATATGACCTTTCTCAAAATCGATACAGTCTGTTTTAACATCGCAATGCCTTATATCGATGTAGATTTTTTACATTACTCTTATTTATGTTTTGTTCTTAACTGTTTTGATTTTAGTTGAATCGATTTTTAATATTCTAAAATTTCGTAATATCTATGTACAAATGATATATCTTGTGATATCTTACCACGTAATTATGCAAGATCTCAAGGAACTGCGATCCCCTACTAAGTTCTAACTGTTGGTTGAACTATAAGAATGTACCTTATCAAGTAAACGTGACCTTGACAGACAAACGTTGCTGACAAACATCCGCATTAACTAGTCGCGGATGAGTCGCGACAATATTAATGAATAGTGTAATTAATTAGTTCGGGAATTTAATTTTTTGAACATTATTTCTCAAAGTTGATCTTCTAAAAATCATAGCAAATGACATCCAACAAATATAATAATATGTACCTTGTAGGTACATATTATAATATTTGTTGGATCTATTATGAAAAATACTAAACATTCACCGTATAGTCCTGTAGGCTGTAGCATTTTAATAAGGAACAAATCATAATATTATTGTAGGGCACGTGTACATTTACAATACAATACGTTCAATTACACTTAATATATATAGCTAGACCTATACGAGTATGTTTAAAGTCTATACCACAGTGTATGTTAACCTTTGAATTTGACACGAGTGAAAACAAAATAAATATTATTGAACACACGTTAGACAATACTGGAGAAAAAAACACAACTTATGATAGTTGTTTCATTACTCATAACATAATAATGAAACCGTAATGAAGTTAAACGCATTACGACATTGTCTCGAACGTATGTGCTACGACTAAAGTTAATAATAATTTAAAAAAATCTAAACTATGCTTCATATTTCAGAATTGTTCCCAAGTATTCGTTTAAAATTATACAATTTTTTTCAACACCCGCTTTATTAATGGATTAAGGAAGTTATGAAATCCCAGATTAGGTTAGAACATAATCTATTGAGAACGGAGAGAAATGGTGAAAAAGCAGAATTTGCCGCGTTCGGTGGTACCTATTCCTTATAGTTTGAAATATATTTTATGCCCATTATTTCACTGTGCCTATAATAAATATTATATTATGGTATCTTGGTAGATTAAATAAACATACTACACAAAAGAGTGCGCTTTTGGATTGAGGTTAAATATCCCCTAGCGTATTGGTATCCATGTATCAATCATACGATATTGCTAAACTTTCTTAGTATAACACGTATAGACATAAGGTACATGTCTAGTAAAATAGTAAAACCAAATAAATTTAAATTGAAATAGCAGACTTGCCTCAATAGCCCCTATATGGGCATCACTTTAAAATAATGATATAGTCAGTTTAAAATTAAAATAACGATTTTTCCTTATATTTTTTGTTTTGGTGATATTAACAATTTTCAGTTAGTAAAATTAGCCGCGACTTACACATTTTTGAAAGCGGTGTCGATTAAAGCTTCAATAAAATCGTGTCTTGTTTTAAAACAGCATATAAAATGAAAAGATTGATTTCGAAAGGTAGTCAAAAGGGCAACCACTGTATACGATCGCGGACACGGCCTATATTTTCGACAGTATATACCTATATACAGTACTCAGTAGGCATGTTTGTGTAAATGAACATTCTCCTTAAACTTATTTCACAACGATGTCGTTGAAATTATTTCATTGTGCAGTTCGAACAATGCATTTATCAGATTACCTTCCTGCTTCCATTATATTTACTTTGATGTTTAACAAAGTTATTTTGTTCATAAGCCAGATGTCTGATTAGTATAAAAAGTCTAAGAATTTAAATAAAACGCATGCTGTTTTGTGATTAAATCATAAAGTATCTATCAACTACTCAAACTTTGTAAAACAGCTGTCCTATTCAAACAACCATTGAATCCTCTATACATCCATCTATCCTCGCTTGTCATTATACTAAGCATAATAGTCACACCAAACTAAACTAACCCGGAAATGTTTGTATTTACGCACCGTGAACTTACATTAATTATTAATATCACATATTGCAATGCTGATACGCTTCGACTAGGACCGTTATTGGCCCGCATCGGTCCACCGCATCTGTGCAAGATGAACAGTAATATCTCTAAAAAACAATGTTTTAATTATCTTCTTCTGAGAGCATACATCCGTAACGTAAAAATTTAAGATTTTCGATTTGATGAGATCTGAAGTTTGATCGCGGGAAGGCATCATTCATCTATGAATTCCTTGCTAATGGGTCCTGAATGAAAATTCACGAAATTATCACCATTTACAAAACTTTGATGATATTGTACGTTTAAACAGAATGAATGTAAAATTATTGATAATAAATATACATACATTTATAACCAACTAGCAAACCCGGCGAACTCCGTTTCGCCACCAGATGGCTGTGTGTGAAAAATGATTTTCCCGCTTTTCTGTTAAAATTTTTCCTGAATTTTCTTTGCTATAAACCTCACGGAGCCCGAGACCTTTCCAACGAATGCAAAACCGTGGAAATCGGTCCGTGCGTTCTCGAGTTATAGCGTCAGGAAGGAAATCCCGACTTATTTTTATATAGTAGATATACCAACCCGCACTTGGCCAGCGTGGCGGATTATGGCCTAAACCCTCATAGGAGAGGCCTGTGTCCCAGCAGTGGGAACATATATGGGCTGATGATGATGTTGATGATGATGTATTTATAATTAAATAGTACTTTATAATTTTTAATAGAATAAAAGAAGAATATAATAATTCAATTAATGTTGTGTCACTCAGTCAACGCGTACCGAGTGAAACACAAGCGGCTTGTTTCCGCTACGCATCCGCCAATGCCAAATGTAATTGAAAACTAATTTAAAATTACTAGTGAGTACAATAAACCTTCCAATAAGGAAACAATGATCACCTTATTATTATATAACAAAGTTGTGCTGTAACGTATTAAAAAAAAAAAGAAAAATGAAAAATATTTATTGACATAAAATAAAGTAATTACATATTTTATATGATCCACTGACTACCGAACTAGTTGGGAACTGTGTTTCGTGTATTAAACGTTTGTATTAGGTTCTATGTGGTATAACCATAATAGATATGGGGGTACGACGCCATATTAAATGCGATATTTACCTTAAATTAAAAGCATTTAAATAAATTATCAAATTCTTAAAGGATGTTTTATTATAATTAAATTAATTATTATAAATTATATATTAATAATACATTACGGTAATGGCCTTTTTACCGCATAACTTATACGATCGAAAGATTTAAACTATAGAAAGGATCAAAGGACGATTGACTACTTTATTACGTATCCTTGTTACTAGGAGTTCATAGCAAAGCAAGAGGTTTAAACTTCGATGCAGGTGATTTTGTGGGTGGTTGGGAGTATGAGGAGCGGAGGTGTAAACTGCAATCATAACTCACTGCATCTATCGCGCGCTTTCTAACCGACATGATCGAGAGCAATACAACAGTATGGTCGTTAGTCATTGAAAGGGGGGTCTAGAAGAGGGGTGTTGTACCTCCCAACTCTCATACAAGGATGGCGCGAAACACACTCAGGATGCAGGAGAAACCTAAATAAATATCCTTAATTTAATTTTAATGAAACGAACTGGATTTCATTCAGCTCACAGAGCAATGAGATCAATGCCTTTTAATTTAAAGATTAGTTCGGATTATACGCTTTTTTCTGTGACAGTGTCGCGTTTCAACATAATGAAATATATCACGTATATCAACGGTCACTATCACATTAATCCGACTTAAGTTAAAGAGGTAGGTTTTGTTAATAACTTTTTTAGATGAATTTCCATTACGTTTTGTTAGATATATGTATATAGATGTTTTTCTTTCATTTTCTCGTTTAAATTACTCCATTAATTCTCCTATTTCCATTAGCTCTCCTATTTTAATGTTGTGCATAGGAATATAAAAATAACGTTGTACATATTATATATAAACAAGATGATGGTCCCTGCTTTATAGGTGCTTTATTTTATTATTTATTATTGGAGGATTTATTCGAGGGTGCAGTGCTGCCAAGCAAACGAGGTGGTGCACACCTGCATATCTCCAATTTTCTTTTATTATTTTACACCATCTTTTTTACCATGCATAAACGAAGAAATATCTTATATTTTATTGTCCGTCAAGCATTGACATTTACTATTATTTAATTAATTTATCAAACAGTTGGATTAAATAATACCGTAATTGGTCTATACTCTCTCGTTTTATATTGATTAAATTTCACCTTTCAATATTTCGATGGCAATATGCATAAAATTAAATTAGATTATAGAGACTGAGCGGTCATCTATCAATCAGATAATAGCGGCACGCGACTGTGGTGACGTCACGTGACGTAACGGTCGCAGTGAAAGTGAGAACTGATCTATAAGTTCGGTCTTCCACACTTTCCTCAGTGCAATTTGATTGTAATTCCAATTCGATCCTCGTATACGATTTCGCTCTGAACGTGCCACTCACTCGAATTGACCATTTCCTACCTTCAGTCATCACAGATAAAAAATATGCTACCCAAGGTTTTCCCAATATATAACATTAAGACATATTTTAAAATGACATTATGTTTGGTACATAAATCTTAATTGAATCCTTTCAGCATCTTAGTGTCTCAAGGTCAAGAATTGATTTCTACGTAATCATAACCGAGGTTTAATTAAGGTAACACTTCCGGTAGACAAGTTCGTAGGAAGGAAACGTAATTGTATTAAGTATGCCTTAAATTAAATTTAATACAAGGTCTTTGTTTGGTCTTCGTTTTTATGTAGCACTAAATCACACTGTTTACAATTTATTTCTTTTCAGTCGCACTCGATTGTTATTCAATTGGTGGTTCTAACTTCTCTATGTTAAGTTATTCTATCTAATCATAGAAATTCATAAATAATTTATTTGTTTATTTTTGGTTGACTAAAATTGTAAACAAAGTTACGAGTATTATGTAATGTTTATTAATGCGTTGTTCCAATAAACGAATTGTTTGTAAATACTCAAAATAAATATACAACATTAAGATCTTTATCGGTAAGCTATGTTAATAGAAAAATAGATTCAACCATTATCAACCATCACGTTGTCTATTACAATTTTTATGTTAAAATCTCTTCGCATTGGCATATGTTTTTGAATTTGGATGTGCACTTATAATTTGGCACAATCCCAAATGAACGGTTCTATTTTGATGTTAAAAGTGTAGTTAGAAGAAACTCAGTCGATATTCCGCTTTTCGTACATTGATGGTAATTGGTAGGAAAAAAGCAAATTTTTGTGGCAGAAGGTCAAAGGTTAATCAATACAAATCGCTGTCTGTCGTTTAAAACGGATGGTAACAAAGGATATGAAATGATAGATTCAAATAAGGTAGTTCGTTGTAACGGTCGCGCGTCGGTTATGTAACGGCCGCCCATGCAAATCATTTTACTGACTGCGACTTCGATCTAACAATTTCAACACATCAAAATGCCAGTTCAGCGGCACTTTATGTAATTGTTAATATAACAAACACTCCGCTGAGCTAATCGAACGATCAAATGTTAATGTTTGCGGGTGGTAATATTCAAAAAACTCCAACGTTTAAAAACATTTGAAAGAGTATCGTTAAGAAATTAAATGTAAGTACTATATGATGGTCGCATCAACACTTCTACCTTATGGTTTATAGTGGTAAGACGAGAATTGTGTCACAGTGGAGTACATTACCTACACATCGAGCACAACATTACAGAATCAATTTATTTAGATACACGTATAATTCACGTACGTAGCGCAAATTATAGGTACCATAAATATTACTAGGACGTATCCAACTGTCCTCTACTTTAATTCAAAATCCAATCGAAATGTTCTTTCATAATTTATTTCTAGTAATTAGAACGACTATAAATCAACTGTCTTCCGCGTTGAGCTTGCGACATTTTGAGGTCTGGACAATTCGATCTAAGCAGAATCTTATTAGCCTTTAGCGAAACCTCACAAGCCCTCTCGCCGGCGGTTTCAAATATCGTTTCATTATTCTTCGTTTTATGTAAACGCTGCTTATTACTACAACTTCGATCATACCGACTGGAACTGCTTTTAAGAAATAACATTGTTTCATTTAACAGCTATTAAGATTAAAACGCCATCAGATAGAAGGACAATATTTATACGTAGAAACGAGGTTTAAATATTATTGAGGCAGAGTTACAAATACTAAAACTGGTTCAGGGTAAATAAGACTTTAATTATAATTTATAATGCGATGAAAACGTTTCAAATACA
Organism: Zerene cesonia; assembly: GCF_012273895.1. Classification (NCBI taxonomy): domain Eukaryota; kingdom Metazoa; phylum Arthropoda; class Insecta; order Lepidoptera; family Pieridae; genus Zerene; species Zerene cesonia. The sequence goes on along the minus strand of NC_052122.1, from coordinate 897,911 downwards.
ACATTTTATCTTTATTCATCTCCAGTCAAAGATTAATCATTAAAAAGTTTATCTCACATAACTTAAGGCGTTTCAAAACAAATCTAACCAGTTTACGAACATTAGCACCGTGGAGCTAATTCTATTTACTGAAGCTGTTGAAATGTTGGCATTCACAAATCTCGAAAGATATTACTTAAAACTATATGATTGCTAAAGAATTATGTTTCTTATCTGAATACCATTAACGAATGTTATTGTTTGAATTAACTCTAAATAGAACACCTATTATGTGACATGTACCTATGTTGCTTATAAAATGTAATTGATTTATTTTGTAATCTATAATTAGTAAAGTTGTACTTTTTTAAACTTACTGGAAGAAACTTGTTCCCACGACACAGGGAATCCTAGTGTGGGAGCAAGGGTTCTTAATCTACATATATGTAACAAAATGTTTTGATGAATAAATTATTGTTTATTATTAATTCTATGGTACAAAGTCGCTTTACTTATGATATATTAACGTTCACGTTCACTGCTAAAACAAACCAGGTGCGAAAAAATGCTCTGAACCGAGGATGCGTCTTCGCACGCCTAACGTGTGAAGCCGCATCCGCGATAAATCGTGCGTATTTTTTTTGTTCAATTCGCCAGTGCGGGCAAACATATTTTTGTCCAATAAATTTTGTTAATTTGAATAAAACGGAAATTAAAACATTTGTTAAAAAATAACAATAAATGGAAATAAATAAAATAAAATTTGTCTTTTATGTAACATTACGGATTTTTCTTACAATTTATTCTTTGCTAGTAAAAACCACGGAACAATAAAAATTATAATTGATATAAAATTATTTTATTTATTATATAAATATTAAGAAAAACAGTAAAGATGACTTTCATAAAATATTAATTTATCTTTCATTAAATTTGGTGGTATGTGTTGTGTTTGTAATTAGTGGATAGTGGATATAGTTTATTAGGCTTTCCGCATACGAATATACATTATACGCCAATAGTACGCTTGATTTCATTAGTTTCAGTGACACAGATGGCTACGACACTCCTATTTGCGCTATATACAGGCAGTCTTTATCGTTGGTTGGCGTACAAATGCTGTTATATTAACACTTAGAAACAATATCTGAAGCGCGTTCTAGATTCTTACGTAACGTACTGACGCATGCACAGCATGAAACTTTCATTCCTAATCTGAAAATTAAAAACGAAAATACGAGCGTTTACAATTTGAATTCAATTAAAGTTTTAAGAAGAGGTCATTATTAGTACCTTCTCAGCACATTGTTCATTATAACGTACAAAGTATTTCGAATGAAATACAAATTTTAATCGGTGAACTTTTCTAAATAATATCCATAGCGTGAATTTACAACAATCAACATCATCTATGATGCGTAGAGTAAAACTTTCATGTTAATCTATATTCTATCACAGATAATATAATGCTATACATTCCATTATAGAACGAAGATGTATGAGCATAAACAAATAGAATTTTAAAGTACGATTATTGCTAACACTACACGACATGAATTCATTTTCATAATTTTTATATACGTTTTGTTAATATTGAAATAAACGCCCTCTGTTGTAATTCACGAATATTAGGGAAGAGTAATTATCAATATTCAATGATTTCCGTTATTAGTAATTTTCATAAACTGTCATTGTTTGTATCAAGCAAACATTTAAAACTTTATTATTACTTTTATGATATAAACATAATATTAAAAAAAACAGTAGTATTTCATGTTTAGTATTCAAATAGTTTAGATTTTTTGGGGTTATATAAAATCAAATAGATTTATTTTTTCAATTTATTTTATTTTCGTCCTCTTCCCTACGCCTTTCCCCTTCGAAGGCTTTGACGCAGGCGACGTCATCTCGGCACTGGGTTGTAACGCGCCACCAGAATGCCCCCGTTTTCGGCCCCCGTCTATGAGGGTCTGCATGTTGGCGGCACGCAGCAGAACCGCCGGCGCCGTGCTGCCGTCGTCTGAGCCGATTCCACTACCTCCCGTCTCGGTTTCTTTGGGCTCGGGAAAGGAAGAGGGAGCCCAAGAAGACGGATTCGTGTCTTCGTCTCTTAAAAAGTTTAATCAGCCAATTAAGACAAAAATTAATCGAATATAGGTATATACCCTTTCAATGTGGATGATAAACATGTGGAAGCATAAAACCGTATAAAACAACAATATAAATAATGCGATGTTCTAGACCTTAGACTTATCGTTGAATTGTTATAGTAAAAAATATATTTTCAAAAACTTATCTAGGGAATGATCGTAAAATAATATTTTAAACAAATTTAAAGACAATTTATTTTATTCTTTTTTATTCCATAAAAGGCATATTACATGCTACAGCAAAATATCTACTAATTATAAATAAAATACAATGTTTACTTACTCATAAAATTTTTTGCTACTCGAGGCCTCCATCATTGAAGTTTTATAAGTTTTTAGCGGCAATGTTAACTTTTTTTTTCATTGACATTCAATCAAACCATGGACAAGATAGACATACAATGATTGTCTATTGGTACATTTTTGCAATGTTGATGAAAATTGTTAGAATAACTCAAATAAACATAGTCGATATGATGTAATAGAACTGATAATATTAGAATATCTACATAATCTTTCGATTTTATTATTCTTTCCAAAGAAAAACGAAACTGACATTATTCTGACTTGGGCAATAAAAAGCCTCAAACAAATAGAACAAAAATTTATTCACATAAGTTCATTGTATTTTGGCAGGGTTACTACTTAGATAAGATTAGCTAATCTTCCCAGCAATCCTCATCTTTGGAGGAAACATGATGCCGCGATCTTGCCGCCGGGAGATTTCCCGATAGTAGAGGGCGCCTACGATGATAAACGGGCACTTCGCTGTAACGCACCAGCGCAATTTCCATAAACTCTAAATGTCATTTCAGTGTCACGTGTTTGACATATTGTCAAATTTTTTTTTGGATACCTGCTGTGAGTGATTTTGACCAAAATCAAAATTTATTTATGCAAAAATGTTTGATAATAATAATTCGTAAAAATATTTTTTTCATACATTCATTTATTGTTGTGTAGTCAATCTACGTTCAGATAAATAATAAACAACAACTACTGTAATTTCTATAAACATACATCGCGATAACAAATAAAAATACGAAAAATCCACCTATTTTGTAGAAAACACATCGGTGTGTCCGATCGTACAGCTGGCTAGACCCGATGCACACGCGCAGCGTGGGTAGCGCTGGGTCGTTGGGCACCAGCGATAAAAGCGATACGGCAAGATTACCGCCGGTGCGGGAAACACGCTGAGCGTGTCATAGCCGCATCGCTGCGTTGAAAAATATTTTGGCTTAGCAGTGAATGTGTTGAACTTGCCTATCATCGTCATCATAACAGTTTTATAAATTTTACACTAATGCATAGGTAGTCACTGAATAGGTACGCTTAGGTATAAATTTGAGAACTATACTAATAATTAAGGAATTTATTTATTAGCGATGGCCAACTCTCATAAATGGGGAAATGAGTTAACTTTATAATTACCTTTATACATAATAATATGAATTTAATACATTACATAATAACGTTTATTGTTGTTGAGTGTGTGGTTGTTACGTGGATAACACATATCATACGTAACAATAACAAAGAAGTTGTAATTTGTTTATACTTTGCCTTACACGTATATTATAATCAAGATAATGTTGCTACAATAAAACGTGCGATGATAAAATAGATACACCGAAAAATAAACATTATGACCATTAAAAACCTTTAATAATTTTTCATTAATACACATTTTAAACAATTTATGTCAAGATCAACCCATCACATTGTAAATTTTTATCAAAACAAGTCTACCGAAAATACCGTCAAGGGACGAAAGCAGGAAGTGTCTATGTTCGGAATCAAAATGGTTTCCGGTTTGGTTGTTAATTAGATTCGATACTATTCACAGACCGGTTCAAATGATGGATGAGTAAGAAAGAGTTACGCATAGGAAACGTGATTCATGGTTTTGTTAGTACCGATAGACAGTTCCTAAGAAACAATTATTGTTAGAGCACTCTTTAAGGTAAATATAATTCTCCTTTAGAATTAACGATCTGGACATCAAGCAAATGGAACTGTATTATTCTAAAAAAATTTATTGGTAGAACGTACGCTATATAACTAGTATCGTAACAACTAACTCATAGAATGAATAGAATTAAACCATAACATTAAACTTTTTTCTATTATATTATAACATTAAAAATGAGTTATTTTAAAAACTGGTAATGAAAATGTTGATTTATCGATTTGTGTTCATTTTTGTAATTGATAAATTGACCTACTTAAACACGATTAAAAAGCAGATTATTATTTTGAAATGGGATTTTGATGAATGCATTTATTAAAAAGTGTATTAAAATCAAATTTATACATAAATGCCAACGAATTAATGTGTAATAATCTACCGCGCATAGAATTAACTAATAAATATCATCAATTACTTAATCGGAACAAGAAAAATAATTATTGTATTAATAAGCGCTTACAGTCAAAATTCAAATGTTTGATATACCTATAAATTATAAATAAAATTAATATCTATTACACTAATATAACAATGACTAATGTTAAATATATTGTCCCATGACCCATCACCCACGTCACTTAGGACACAAGATTAAATTTTACATTTTATTTATATCTTAATATTTTTAGCACCAAGTGATGTCCTGTATCTAATATCTTCCTAATTAGGGAACAGCTGATGAATCTGGCTAGATGCATACAAAGAGTATTCTCTTCTGTGCCCTTTTCGTGTATACACCGATGTGTATATAATATACTTTTGCTCTCGTTTACCTTTAACCGATTATATGCGTATTCGTTATAGGTATATGATTTAAAAGTGCTTAATAACCAATCATTACATCCAAATACATGAAGATTGATAAAAGTAGTATTTTGAATAATTATTATTTTTCTAATCTTGAATTAATATTAAGAGTTCACCACAAATCATTCTTATTTGATGTAGGAGACACGTAGGCGTTACTCACTTTTATTACATGACTACGTTCTAAGCTTGGCTGATCTCTGAGTAATTATAGAAAAATGTCACTAACGGGAAAGAAGACAAGATCAAAACTATTCAAAGAACACATGTTTCACCGTCGTTAGCTGCGTTTTAATCAGAAATTTTAATAATAGTTTTTACGCATGTAGTTCCCACCACTCTTGCATAGAAATTTTAATATAACACGTTCTTCGTTCTGATTTTCACTGTATCATTATACTTTTATAGCCCTAGCGGTGCATCTAATTTGTTGTGATTTAAAAATCACTAGAAACGTAATACGTTATGTCGTAAACTGTTGGTAACAATATTGCAAAGATATTACTATTGTACAGGAATAGAATATTGTGTTATTTTCTCATACTATTTCGCAATTTATACAGCACTTTGCTGAATCGACTAGATGCAGTACTTTTCTAAGAAGAGATTGCTTACTCATTAATTATAGTAATCAATTAGGTAATATTTTGCAAATTACTAACCTACACTTAAAATACCTATACAGAGAATTAGGAAGGCGACGTCAAAAACTCGATTCCTTCTATTCCATAACTATACCTAACACACACTAAAACCTGCCTTTTCTCTCCAACGTTCGAATACAGTCCAAATAACAAAAAAAAAACAATATTAAGAATTGTTTTTTTTTATTCTAGAACGTTCAGTGGCGGCAGTAGCAAAGAAAGTATTGGTAATGCGTCGTCATCCCACGAAGATGATGGTGGGGACACCATGAACCGGGAGAACGTGACCAACAAGATTGCGGCTGGTATGGACCGTTGGCAGAACACTATCGAAGATATGATCAATTTACGTTCCTCTAATAATCACGCTTTTAAGGACAACTATTGGGTGAGTGTTTGTTCATTTTTTATGTTTTATCGTTAAATCCAAATGTTTGCGGTATAAAGTAGCACTTTACGAGTATCTGGTAAAATAGATCGCTGTGAAAGTCATTAATCTTTTAAATCTTAATGCACACATACATACAGGTAATACTGAACCTTCCACGATTTTCGATTCCGATCTTATATTTCTATCATTCATAACTTATCGTGAAATGTTTTTCAAAAACACAGATAATGCGGGAGTTAATGTTAGATCTTTTGTCAGTTTTAAAAGAATTACGGCATTTCGATGCAATATAATAACCACATTTCTTATTAAGAAACATGATAATCGAGCACAGTAATAGCAAGCATCACGTAAGAATCCAAAGAAAGCACAATCACTGAAAGACAAATATTACGTCCCAACATTTACATCATTCTATGATACATTGTCGACGTTATGTGAAAAACAATTATAATGATTGTTGTCGAGATTCCACGAAACTGTTCGCTAGAAAGATACCCAGTGAAAGTGTTTCGTAAATGGGCCAATGGATTAACTCAATCGAAAATATAATAAGTGAAAGGTGTTCCCTATGGCGTTAGATCATTATTGTATCGAACGCACTCGCACTCATAATGTCGCATGGTCTTGTCATGCATTGCTTAGCTTTATAAGTATGTTACTGTTGTTGTTACTTACTAGCTGCGTCCCGCGGTTTCACCTGCGCCGTACACGATTTAATGTAGCATATAGGCTTCATATATAAATGGACTATATTACAGTGAAGCAAATTTTCAAATCGAACCAGAAGTTCCCGAGATTTACGATTATTAAAAACTAAAATACGTGAGCGATATAACATTATTAGTAAATAGTAACTTCAATAAGTAGGTAGGCATGATATTGTAATCATGAAGACAAAGCTGCGAAACTTCGTTATCAATGACTGCAACCATATTTTCTCAATCACTATCTTTCTTTGTCTATATAAATAATATTGCAGTAATAAATACACATCAACCGGTTATTATAGACAAAGAGATCAATAAATTAAAAATGTTACAACTATGTCTTGCAACTTGTGGAGTTTTATAAAAAATCTGAATTTAAACTGGGTTATTCTAGGTATAACCGTGAGATATTTCGATACTGTACTCATTGTTATTATTCAAGTAGACGCAATGTTTATACATCTCGAACAAATAATATACAATTTATTTAAAACTGGCTGTCCGCCCCGGTTTCTCCCGTAAATAGCGCTTGTAGCGCTCAGGGATCACGTATATATCCAACGGTGTAATCCAATCTATGAAATCGGTCCAGTAGTTTCTGAGATAAGACCGTTTAAACAAACTGTTTAGCTATTAGTACATATAGATTAGTATAGACAACGTGGAGGCGGTAGAGTTTTATATGGCATAATATGTTACATGCTCCTACACTTATTTTGTGGTACATTGCTTTCGAACCAGACTTACAAAAACAGTTTCAGTAACGCTTTAGAAGTAATGTATTTTGTAACGCTTATCATTAGTGATTACATTTGTTATTGAATCATATTTTTTACTAATTAGAATTTAATGGTTCATAGTCCATTAATTCAGTATTTAGAAACATAATAATTATTCTATGAGTTAGGTCTTTGATTAGCTGTCTGCCCCGGTTTGCTTAGATTAGAAATATAGAAATTTCCTTATTATTTAAACAATAATTGTATATAAAATTATTAAATATAAAAAGTATCATCACAATCAGATCACGCAGTAAAAAGTTATAAGGTAACAAACACAAAAAAGAAGTCGAATTAAGAATGTCATCCTTTTTTGACGTCGATTAAAAGTAACATTTCCTTATAATGGTCATATAATTTATGTGTTATTTATAATGTTAACTTTTCTATTCATGACATTATTAAAGATATAATCTATCGCATTACCAATTTAAATTGTAATATTTTAACCGGTTATGCATTTAAAGGCATAAACAGAAACACAGACATTCTTTCATATTAACTATATTATTATGGATACCTACGCAAACAAATGTGTCTATATATTAGTTCAAGCGATCTCAATAGAAATAGCTAAATGTAAAATATAAATTACAGCAGTATTATTTTAAATATGCTTTATTATATAAAATATCGCTATGATGGTATCTTGTCATGAGCATTAAGCACGGCCATTAACCGGTGAAAGTATATGATACAATCAAAATAATTGGAAATCAAACCGAATTCAGGAAATTGGTGGACAATTATTCGCAATTGTACGTAATTTATGTACTTACGTATATTACCCGTAGCCATATGGGACATTTTTACTCTTCGAATAATCCACAAATATACATAATTCCATGTGCCCTACTATATAATTTATATAGTACGTACTTTTCTATGAAAGCTTCGTCTAAATAAATTGCTATTTAGTATAGGGGTAGAATAAAAACTACAATTGCAATTTCACTTTTTTTTAATTCTGCATTCCTCTATAAAAAATCAGCGCTATCTCTGTAAAAGGGGTAAACCCGGAACCCGGTGCCTTTCAATGTTTAGGTAAAATGTGGGTTTTAGAAAAGAGCATCTTAAATTCTTTAATATCACCCATTTTTAAAGCTTCCGGACAAGTATCTTAATAAATTCCTGGACTAGTTGGGAAAGGTCAAATTATTGATTAACTTTCACACTATCGCGAAAAATAGATAACTTTGCTGAATAATAACATCAATTTTATTTCTTACGTACATTCAGTTCACGAAGTACACATATTTATTATTTAATTGAAATAATGTAGGAAGTCTTATATTTATGACATTAAAATTTAATAGGTCTTGTATAAAAGAAAGCGTATTTTAAGTACTAAGTAAACAGGTAACGTTTTTAATTGAAATCTAAGCTGGATAGAAAAAGTAGAAATCTCGTTCCGACTGCCTGCACTTGCTTTTCAGATTAGCTTGATTTTGCTCTATTCAATCGTGATCTACCTGTGCTGTTATGAAACAATATTACAAAGGAGATAACCACAATCGTTTTACAATGACCGACCAATTATTCATCGGATGGGCTGACTGTTAAACTTTAACTCAATCTTTTGGCATCATAAAATAGTCAGTCGATGTTTGACATGGTCAAACGATGAGAAATTTTGCGGTAAACGGACGGTATAATGAGGCAAAAAATATAAGCTCAATATTCGTGAAAGGATGAGTAGATATTGATAATAATGATTGCAAATTCTCACTCAGAAAACATTGGACAGTTTTAAATGATATTCAAAGGCGGTAGGTAAAGGTATGTGGAAGAACAAAATATTTTCTACTTTGTTACCAGGAAATTGTGTCTATTGTTGCAATTGCAAATCATACACCCAGCACTTACCGAGGTTATGTAAAGCCTTCAAGCGTCGCGTCGTCGATCAAAGTGGCATCGTTAAAACTAAGTATAACTTAGTTAACTTATGAATCACAAGTCATCAATTTAAGTAGTTGCATAGTCTGGTTTTTACTCGTTCTGTTAATTAATATAATAGCTTGGTATTCTTAAGTCGTAATCCATTCAAAAATCAAACGAAAGTACTAGGAGAACAATAGATTATTAATTTTGCATTCATAGAGAGAATAACAATGATATTATCTTTTTATGAATGGTTTAGCCTCATCAATATTGATCTGAATATTAATTCGTGAAATCAATTGTACCGTAATTTTAGAGTAGTCATTTGTTTTATTGTATTATTCGTTTCGGACAAACTAAAACTGATCCTTTTCTATTTATAATCACATTTATGACACGCTTGCGATATTACAGCACATTACATGAAAAAATACCAGTAAAATACCAGTAATCCTAAATATGTTTGTATAATATTCTAATCCGAAAGTTTTTAACTTGTAATAACTGTTTTTAACAAAAAACTAAAACGCCTCGAATTTGTTAGAACTGGACCAAATTAAAATGAACCGCATGGGAGGCACCAGCTATCAAAATCGGTTCACCCATCTGTGTAAAGTTCTGAGGTGACAAAGCCAATAAACAGTCGAATTATTCACGTATTTGTTTGTTTTTTTTCGTATTCGTTTGAATATTACTCTTTAACCAGGCACTAAAAATGGTTAAATAAACTACCACACTTGTATACGTCTTCGTAATGCAACTGCACCTAGGTGTTGTAAAACACAGATAAAATTTTTGTTACACAGTTGAGTTGGTATTATTGAGAAAACGGGTTGGTAAACGTTAATTTAGATTTTAAAATGATTCAAATAGACATTTCAGTTAAACGGTTAGCTTTAAAAGCCAAACATGCCATTTTACGTATTTATCTTCACAAATGATAATTTAAAAAAGATTGTAAGCACTTTAAATGGCTTAAAATAGAAATAAATAGAAGAATAAGAAACTATTATATTATCATATAATAATCAATAAAACTTAATATTTTACATTTATAGGAAATTTTTTATAGAATTTTCAAAATTATTAAAGCGCTCCCTCGAATGCGGAACCATGCACGACATGCATCATCATCACTATTCAACACGATTTATTAGAAATTAATTCGACCCATCTTACACCGGACAATAGACTTTATATAAAAGAAATAAAACATGTTATTGTGTAAGCTATCTATTGGTGTGAAGAAAGTCTTAATACTTTTTTCGAATGCAAATTAATAGGTAATCCTCTATTATTTGGCTAAACAAATTGTATAAGTATGTTCAATGTGTTTAACATCAATCTGCCATCTGAGGACCGAAAAGTTCCCATATATATATGTTAGGGCGTTGGAGTATACATTTTAACATCACATGATATATATTAAAGAATCATGAATAGTAAATAATTAGTATTAATATAACTTCACATACATGTCGTTCTTCTACCACTGATACTAAATAGTTTCTACATCATCTACCTATCATATGTGAAACGCATGAAAGACATACCTACCTACATAAATATGCGAAAGTATCCGAGGGAAAACGACACGACGCGACGCGACGTAGGTACACATTACTCTAGTTCCACTTACTTTATTTGTAATCAAATACTTACATTAATTAATTGAGATTACGACCGGTTTCATAGCGCAATTCCATCGAATAGCTGGTAGGAATAAACGGATTGTACCATACAAATGTGATTAGGATGGTAGGTATGTCAGTCTGGTATAGTCGATTGGCATTTTATGATCTTACAAAGAAAGCCTCTTGTCATGATTTACCTCGTTTACCTTCATAATCATGAAACCTAATACTAAAAAACGTAGTTAGGCCTCGTAAAACATTTTCCATAGTTTGATATATGGCAACTGTAGTGGGTTCAATTTTAATCCATTGATATAAAATACCGTTGTGGAGCGTGACCAGTGGATAAATAATTGTACTCGTGGACGTGAATAATTCATTTGGCGCCTAGTGAAATGCTATTGAATGTTTTCTATTGTATGGTTGACAATATCGTCCTTCCAAAGAAACTCTTTTTTCTGCCATATTTTTTATCTACTATAACTTTATATAAATTGAGTATGCTTTTCTACTATTTATTGTTATTTAACGTATGTTATAAACGAACTCTCTAAGGCCAAGGTTAATTAAAAAATTACTTATTATAAAAGTTAAACAAAAAAAGATATTTTTAATATCAAAATGATTTCTTTCTTCGTAATAGTTCCAACCCGAATTTAGTAGGTTAAAAATGTAAATAAAAAGAAATCGATAAAATTCAAAACAAAAGGAGATCAAGTATAATAATTATGACAGCGTACCGGCTATTAGCTGCACGCGAGAACATCTCGATAAATGCTAATACAGTTCAATTATATGCTAAGATATAAATAGAGATGTACTTTTGTATTTATGATATTGTCAGTGGGTTTGTAGGCATTATTCCACGTTATTTAATCAAATTTCAATCAAGTGCGTGTGTCGTATGAACAAAATTTGTTTGTGACGGATGACCCTTAAGATTCTCAACTTATATTATTTGTGGTGTTGTGTGCAAAATGTCCTTATCCTCAACACTTGGAATTTGGGATTCAATTTTTAATTTATTTCTCTAGAGGAGAAATGCTTGTCCGCTTCTGGATATCGTTGATTAGGGTAATTTTATTCAAATAATCTAAACATTGATTTGATCATTACTTGCTCTTTTAGTAATTTTGTTAAATAGACTATTTAAATAAACCAAATTCTCCATTGCGTAATTTACAAATATGGACATAACTCTATCGCTATGTTATTATACTCATTACATATAACAACAGTATAATGCCCTTAATTTAACAACGCCTTTATTATTAGAATCTAGTGATTATTATCGTTTAATAATATTACAGGCACAAAACGGATTTGACGAGCTACGTCGCTATGTGAAACAGGGCAGCGATTTCAGTAAGGAGCTGGCATGTATTTTACAAGAAAGGTAAATAATACACAATCGATGCTATTTTTGTTTTCAATAAAATTGTCGGTGTCTGATTGATGCCGCGAAAAAGAGACATACATATATAGAGTTACTTTCGCGTTTATATTGTTGGTGGGGATTGGTATTATCTAATAAAATATGGTATAATATAGTGAAATAGAATATAAAATTATTTTACCTATAAAAGATTTCATGCTAAAATTGTTATTTTTTTCCTTATTCGTTTAAATTCCAAGCAATTTGTAATTTGAGAAAACAAAATTAAATTGGCTGTACTGACAGCTATTAATAATGTTAACATTTCATAACTACATAAATATTAGCTTTTACCCGTGGTTTCCGCGGACCCCACGCATTAGAATTGTAAATGTAAACCATACTTGAATTCACGTTTTCAAATCCTTGTTAGTAAATATTATGATAATAATATCTTATTATTCAAATATGTTATTCAATTATCTCATTAAAACATCGATAAACCTTCATATCGACATCTGAATTCGCTTTCTAGAGACGTGATGATCCAACAATGCTGTATTGTTTACAATTACCAGCGAAGCCTTTGACGACTATTTTCACTTCTCGCGGTACATATAAATGTTTCAAACGACCTTGTCCGCTTGTGTGCGTTTAAACTACTAACAATTAGTAACCTATGATTGCTTATTAGAATAGCTGTTTTAAAACATGTTAAAGGCAAAAAGTCACAACATTTTCTAAACAATTCCAACCGTAATATTCGTTTGTAATGTAATTCTATTTAAAGTTTTATAAAAAATACTAGCGGCAGTCGAACGTAAGGTTACGACAATGGCCACAAAATCATAAATAGAATGTCGCGTGCCAAAGCCAAGTGGGACAAGACGATTCAAAAATAACGCATGCAGTGAACTCTCGCATCGCTTATTACCTTAAATAAGAATAACATAATCGTAGCCCATGTAACATTTACAAAAACATAATTACGTTACACAACGACGATCGTATTGATTTAATCAACTCTTCCGCAACCCTTCTTATGTAAGTGCATTACGAGAACAAAAATATCAACTATTTTAACTTTCCAGGGTTGAAGCAGAAAATTATTACTCAAAATGTTTGGCAAAACTCGGGACGAAGTTGAGCAAAGCGTGCAAGGAGAGTGTAGGCTCTTGCGCAGACGCGTGGAAACATGTTGCAATGGAAATGGAGAAACGTGCCGAAATACACAGGTGCATATTTGTCCTAATTGTTTGAATTGTTGTTATATTTGATGCACATTGTTTTAATCAACACTCATCATGACTTTCAGGAATTACTCCAGCGCACTATCGGAGGAGCTGGTTAAACCAATGAAAAATGTAATCGACAATCAGTTGAAATTAAGAAAGAAGGTGTGTATTGATGTGCAAGGATTTAATTAATCGTATAAAAGAAAACACTTAAAACTCTATATAATTTTCAGATCGAAGGCAATGTTGATAAAACAACAAGAACGCTTTCCGATTGGAGATCAGCAGAAGTTAAATCGAAGAGGCAATCCCACGCTGCCGCAAGGGAAAACGAAAAGCTCCAAGACGCTTCGCTAGAGATTAGGTTCGACTATTTATCATGAACTTGACGAAACAGATGGCAGATCTTATGCTAATATCGACATCTGCTTCAGTCAAATCTTACAGAAGGATCCTTCAAACTGTTTGCCTTGCGAGTAGCTATGCGATGTATGAGCAATGCGATTGTTGCCATGGGGGCGGCGTTAAGGCCAAATCACTATTTTGCATTTTGTTTACAGCCGCATGTCGCGTAGTTCAAGTATGGGCCATATTCCGCATTCCATCTTGAGCGCTGCTCGCGCAGAGCGTTTGGCGACTTCGGCAAACGAACGAGATGCTGCTAAGCTGCAAGTCAAGAAAAGAAAGACTGAGGAGGCCGTCAAAAAGACTGAAGCGGAATATTATAACGTATGTGTTCATGCGGAACGGGCAAGGTAATATCCTTCACAGTAATGTCAAAATTAATACTATTATTAGCGCAATAGTAACACAATTTTGCTATCCAGGTTAGAGTGGGAGACGAGCGTCGTGAAGGGAGCGGGTATGCTTGAATCTCTGGAAGAAGAGAGACTCGCGCAATTAAAGAGCTCAGCCGATTGTTATCTCAGGTTGACGGCCGCCGTTCCGCCACAATTAGCGGAGGTAAGTGATAAATCGTCGTAATAAGTAGAAATTTAAATGGCTGGAAACTGATTGTGTAACTGTATTTCCCAGGCAACGAATGCTTTAGTGGGGCCGATAAAGAATGCTAACGCTAATTTGGATATGAGAGTGGTGCGAGGCGTTCGGTCTGCGCCGGCGGGGGCAAGCGAGCAACTCCTACCCGACTTTTATTGCGAACACACAACATTGGCAATGAATCGAGAGCGTCGTAAACAAGTACGCATCACTGTTATGTAATTACCCTTGAAATTATCGCAATGTCAACAAAATATTGAGGATGCTTAGCCAGAACTATCTCGTGTCGTGTGTGTCTACGTCACACATTTAAATGTTAAATAAACTGAAATGTATTCTAGGACGTGTAAATAAATGCTACAATAGAAATCGCAAGTCGTGTTGACATTGTATTTGGCAATATTGTCAGTAAAATACTTGTAGCGACTTATTTTCTTATTATATTACAGATATTGCTATTTGATATCAATTACTGTCATACTTTATTTTTGACAAATATATCAAATACCGTTAATTAATTGGTTCAATTTGAGTAAGACTCCCTATGTTTAAAAATAATTTTTCTTCTGCAAAATAAATTATAAAATACAAAAGAGCTAGGTGATAAATTAAACGCAAGGGATCCGTTGGGTTTAATTTATAAGTATTTTTTTTCTTCTTAGAAATTGGTATTTTCGTAACTTATTGGTGTATTTATTATATTTAAAAACATTACAGGCATTATTGAAAATACTGCAATTAGTTAAGCAAGATATCGAAAGAGAAAGAAAATCAAAGCAAGGATTAGAAAAATTGTCAATGGCTATGAAGCAAACACCGACTTTCGGAAATGACGACTCTCAACAGAATGTCGCAGATAAATTGTACCATGTTAGTATTATTATCACTGTTTAAACATTGCCTTCAAATTCAACGAATCAGACTGAAGAAATTTCCTAGGAACACGTTATGACGTTGTAGACATTGCATAATTTAGATGAAGGCGTATGATATACAAAATGCGAAAGATAAAGCTTGTTAAGCATTGAAAAAAAACAGTATTGTAGATTTACTTTTTATACTGTGATATTATACTCTTATATACTTACTTATGTTATGCTTATGACAGTTTTTATTAAAGAATGGCATAAACAAAAAATAAATAGCACCATTATCTTAACAGTATCCCTACGTTTTATCAGTCAGTAGTTACCTAAATTCCTTACACCAATGTTTCATTCGCCATATGTCATTTCAGATGCGAGCAATGCTCACATATTTAGAAGCAATCAGATACAAAATAACTTCAACTCTTAGCGAACTGGACAGCAGACAAGCGGTACAACACCCCCTTGCGGCGCACATTCAGGTTATAAGAGATAAACAGGGACTGCAACAGAGCATACTTAAAGTGAGTACAAAATTATGCTAGTGAAGAAAATTATAAGACGCCTAGAGGCACCGCGAGGCGCAGCAGCTGGAAATGACAGTAAATTGGATATTTGATATTTCCTATTGCGTGTTTTAGCGTAAACTAGTAAAACAACATCTTATTTACGTAGTCTGAGAGTATTTTAGATTATATTTATTTTTCTCTAGTTTAATCTGAATCTATCCAAGTACTAATCTATACTAATAATTTGTTACTGAAGAGTTTAGAGTTTGTTTCTTATCTCAAGAACTGCTGGACCGATTTCGAAAATTCTTTCAGTGGCTATGTGCGTGGTCTCTAAATGCTATAGTGACCACAGACGAACCCGGACCGGAACGCTAGTCTAGAATATATCGTATAGTATCTTACTTGGGAGAAGTCTCTGGCTCCTGACATACAGTGTTATACTAGTTCAGGAGACTAAGGATTCATATAACTGCACATGTAACGTTTTTATACAAATAAAGATTTTATTTATTTTTTATTTACTTGATTTTTATATTTCAAAATATTTTCATTTTCAGGTACCACCGTGGTTGCAAGCTGACTATCAAAACGAAGTCAACAAAAATCTTCAGCCAAATTACACCGCTCTCACGAAGAGTGTAAACGGCGGAGAAGAAAGAGAGAGGCGGGACTCCATTATGAGTCGGGCGTCTAGCAAGTTACGTATAGAGCATCTCTCCTTTAGGAGGAACACAGAACACAAGAGTGCACCTACCACTCCAATCAGTTCTGAACTTCCATCGCCCATCGTGATACCTCCGCCCACCCCAGAGGCCCCGCCTCCGCCAGATAGCCCTCTGGACTGGAGTGAGCGCGGCGCTGGTGATGGCCTCTCCAACCAGCATGATAGCGACTTTGGTAAGGTTCACATATAAATCTACAAGAACCGATTTACTAATCCTTTAAATATATTAAAATGCACGTCTAGGCCCTGCCATAGTTATTTATTGTAATTGAAATTATATAAACTATCTTATACATATTTTAAGTTGGATCAAACCGCACATGGTGTGAAAATTTGATAATCGCGGACAAACAAAGTGACACGTAATTTATACATATTAAGATATGTAGGCGTGTTTTATAACACTACAGATTATAAGATATAGCCTTATTATCAATATTTTAGTTTCAAATTATGCATAACATGTTTAATGGAACTTTCAGATGAATTCTCGTCCCAGAGCGATAGTTCAACAGATTTGAATTGTATGGGAAAAGGTGACGGAAATGATGAAACACCAAACAAATACATTGGAAAGTGTCGGGCTTTATACACTTATGAGGCAAGATTAAATGATGAGCTAACATTAGCTCCAGGTAAAATACTATTTAATATATTACTTTGATAATGTACATGTACCCGCTTGGTAGTAATTGTTAAAAAGTATTTTATCATATCAATGTGCGATGCGATTTTTTTTTACAATAGTAGCATTATTGTATAATAGGATTGTTTTATGCATAAAATTGTTTCTTTCTTTTAAATGTTAAAATATTTTATATGTGCATACTTCATAATATTAGAAATTCTAGTAATGAATTTAAAAATTAGTATTATAACAAATTTTGATGTTTGTATTTAATTCTTATACCATTCTCGATGTACCTAAATATATTGTATGGTTTTGTGTGAGATAACTAATTACTCTAATACTAAATTTAATCAAATAACTGAAACATATTTGATCAATATAAATTTACAGGTGATATAATAAACATATATGAAAAACAAGACGACGTCTGGTGGAGCGGGGACCTCAACGGAAGTTTCGGCATATTTCCATCGTCATACGTTGAAGAAATAACATCTTGTATATAAGCGGGTATCATTATTGCATTTAGGAAAATAATATGAATAACATCGTTATTTTTGTACATAATACATAAGTTCACATCGAACCCAGTTGATTGTTTACTAATTTATTTCATATATCTTTTATGTTGTAAGTATTGTGAATAAGAATTCGACTGCACAAAGTGATACTTCAATAAAGAAGCATTAAACTTAGATTTATTGATGTTTAGCTATTTTAGATGTTTTAATATGTATACCTACATATTTATCATGTGTTTTACATTAGTTTTCTCGATAAAATTATCGATTTATATCTATCATATACATTTAATATAGTTTGAAGTGTTCATCCGTTGTATAAATTATAATTAACTCGAAAGTGGTCGATACTTTTTTGTGACATTGTTATGTTTACTTAGATGATATATAGTTTTATGAATAATACCAAAGTATTTTATGTAATAAAGTTATGAACGCTACTTAAATATTATTATTTAATATTAAGTGAGATCGATTAAAATGCTTCATATTACGTATCATGCTTTGATCACCATGAAAAGGATTTTGGTAGTGCCATCACCTACCCGATCCCAAAGTAATGTAACGTCTATCTTAGGATATTATCTACGATAGTACAAATCATAATTTTTAGTGAGAGTTCAATACTAAGAAAATTAAAAAAACATTTTCAGATGACATCGTTTATTAAAATATGGTTTATACATTAGGGTGTTGGCAAAATCGGACTAGTTCAAGGATATCTAAGGGTAGAATACAATAATTATAGGAAGTAAATCAGCAATATTACACAGACAAGCAGTGCTATACTTATAAAGATAATATTGTTCGTTGTCTTGGTGGCACTCAACCGCATCGGCTCTTATTACAAGTATAGACACTGCCTGTCCATGCGAGACCAATAATAACTATCATTATAATTAGACCAAAAATACTCTCAAAACATCGTTTTCCTTGGGATCATCATGAGCATAAAGGGGCATCAAAATCACATACCATCCTAGAGATGTGGGTACCTAATATTAAATCTATGGTATCTACATATGTTCATAAAGGATTGAATAAATAGTAAGTAGATAATGTCAGTATCGTTAAATTATTTTATTATAATCTGTACGGTTGAGTAAGTTGGGGTAAGACGGGTGAAGCAGGATCGTGTAAATGGACATTTGACAAATTACGAGATGGGTTTTTTTTGTTCCATGCGAACAACCGCTAAAGACATTAAACTTTTGATTATTTTGATCGAATTGTCATCTTTATTTATGAAAATATGGGTTATTAATTACTGTTTACATTTGAATACGTTGTTATGCTATAAGCAACAAAGTATGGATACGTTGCAAAAATGTCGTAATACTAAATTTATTTAAAATTTAATCCATCTATACAATCATGCCCCTAGTACCCAAAGGTCATTGGGCAATTTGCTCTGGCATTTGGTCGCCTACACTTAAAGCTTTGGACAAATTGTGCAGCTAACTATCCCTGCAACGCAATTACTATATGTTAAAAGAAAAATGTAAGTTATGTAGATAAAATCATACAATTAAACATAAAATAAACCTTCTTGATGCCAATAACGTCAATATCTTTATATGGTTATTTACGTTAACTTTAGTTAAGTTAACCATAATTTAAAATAGAAAACCACACCGACAAATGCACCTGCCTTCTGCTCTATCAAAAAGATGGCGGTATACTAACGGTATTAAACTCATTTAATTTTTCTCATCGGTGGTAACGAAGGACGAAATTTTATTAAAATGTTTACATGTTTTGCATTACTTAAATCTTTTTTCCCATTATTTAAGTCTTAAAATAATGTAAAACGAGACCAAGGTCTATAATATAATTTAAACACATCTGTATCCTAATGTATGGGGCAGAGGGATTATGCATGTTTCTCATATCTATTTTTTTATAGACACGAAGGTGACCAGCTTTTATGTCCTTGGAACCAATATTTTTTTTGTTAGTCCCTACCGGAATACAAACCTAGGACCCTTCGGTTCTAAGCTCACGCGATAACCACAGAATCGAAAAGGCGATCGTCGGACCTTTTCATGAACCGGGCCATATTTGCCCAATGACCTTGATTTCATAGCACAAATAATTAGCAATTCAAAGTATTAAGAATAGATACATAGCGAAACAATTAGTAATTTTACAATACTTATACGTACAATAATAGAAATACGAAATGAAATTGCCCGTGTGGCAGGTCCCATTTAAAAACGGACACTAATAATTTTTGCCCAATTTCAATAAACCTGACCGTGTAAAACAGCCAATACTACTACAATTCAAACACTCGTTATTTTTTATAATATACAAATATAAGAAATAGTCTCAATACCAATGAAACAACAGCGTCTTTTTCACAAAAGACATTGTAAAAAATGGAATAATAAACATACTTGTACCTATAACTATACATCTATTACATTTCATTATACATACGTGAATGTTATGGCAAAATTGATTTAACTGTTTTACCATCTACAAGTATTCGTGCTTCTTAAAAATAACATTACATTGGCCGAAACAATTTGAGCAACGACTTTTCCCCAAGTATCAGATAGTCATTATTGATCGAATAAACATCACGTTTTAGTAAATTGAGGTCCATGAGTAATCTTATAACATTATAATGCATTTTGGTAATAACTCATTAAAATGCATTAACGTTAAAAAAAATCATAATTTTTAACTCAATATTGTAATCAAATGATCTATTTATATAATGAATATTACATCCCGTTTTTCTTCTACAGATAAATGGGTATTGGATACGCTAAGGAATTGCTCAAACTATTTCACTTGTCACTTTTAAATGACCTCATTACTGCAACAACAATTCCATCAAACCATTATCTCCTACGACATTAACTTATAAATAATCGTTTATCGAATAAACGATTAAATTCCCAAGATTATTTGGACCGGACCAAGTTACTGTACAATCTAGCTCAAGCTAACCATACCCTATCGTAATTTAAAAGTACATTTAGTTACACTGACACAGATAAAAAAATACGAAATCCAAACATCAAGACGAAATTTTATTTCAAACGTACCTGCACCTACATAAAAATATGGATTAATAAAAATCCCATATTTACCATGTATATAAGTATCTGTGGAAGTGTAAATAAAGTATTATATAAGATGTAAGGAGCACAAATTATTCTCGTATTTCTATAATTACACATTAGAAAAGCAGTAACCTGTTTAATTTGGATTTTCGATTATTATATATCGTCTCATATTATCAATCTGCGTTCTTTGTACAAAAAATAATAATAAAAAAGCGGTACACAGCTTGTTTAAATTTTTAATATATTTTAGATAGTCAAATTTCTATAATTAATTGCCATTTCTATAATAATCACATAAGCACTTCGGATATTTCTTTTAATATTTTGCAGTAGGGCTTAGAGCGACGCCGCTTCGATTCGGGCGTCGACACATTTTTTCAGTGCAGTCGCATTGATGATTTAAAATAGAATAAATTTTTGACTTGACACTTGAGAGTTATTCACTTGATAATCTAGATCAATCTGATCATACAATTAACACTTTCAACACAGGAAAAAGAGCTCATGGATAATTCGTTCTCCGACTCTACCCTGGTCTAGTACGCCAACTATAAACATTTGAATATTTAATTTTCAAAAATATCGTGCTAAATTGAAGCCATCATAACGATCAAGCAAAAATACATGAATATAGATTATCGAATCACCTACGAGAAGTCAACTGCGTAGTATTAAATCTGATAAGTGTCTTTGAAGACGATTGAAAGTTTAACACATGTTATAAGATAAAAATAAGTACGCGAGCAAAGTCAACTTACGACTTGAAAATAATTTAGTTATAAATACCCTCATCTCGTCAGCTTGGCAATATTAAACTACTTGTGCGGTTTCGTTTAATATAGGTACCAATTTATTGTTGTGCAAGGTTCGGTCATAAAAATAAATCAACAGAATTCTGTTTTCTTCATGACGCCTATGTTAATATAATAGCAACACATGGTTTAACCATTAGACTGGTTCCCGCCGTTATAAAGCAAAAGTTATATCATTGTAATGTGTAACTCATATTTGAAAATAATAATGAATTTATATAGCGCGGAGGGAACGCACACAACCAGTGAACGTTTATTGTTTTATAGTAAAAAAACTAATCGGCTCGTCAAGAAAACATTTACTAAAACAACGAGAACAATTCGTGCGCCTTGCCAACCCGTTTGTACACCTTTCGCCGTCACATTTTTGATCAAGTCCAGAAAATATATGTTCTTTTAAACCTTATATACAAAAATATGCATTACACCTACTAAATGGCATCTTCACTGCGGCTACTTCGGATACCCTACGATTCCAAACAGAACTTAACATCTACGTTATTTTATGATAATCATGTCGGATTTAATTCATTTTGAATTAGATGTTTATCGCTAAACTATTTAGTACCATCATGCGCGTACATTAAACATAGATTATATTACTAGTAATACACATCTCCTACAAAGAAAAGCTATACGTTACCAAGTGAAATACATACTACATAATATAATACAAAAGACACGATGAAGCAATTGAATGCCTCATCTTCATTTGAAGTGAATTTATTCACTGTGCACTGGTGAATGCCATTAAATAATAATATACATTTAATATTACGTTTCGATTATTATGTGTGGCCCAAGCGGCCGATGCGTAGGCGATTACTGTGTCAAGCGTGTCTCGAAACATTTCATGGCGAATACCAAATCCGATCGGACTGCACGCCTCGCTACATGTCAGCCTACAAACATTTTAATCATCTAGCAGTACATACTTAATCATAACAACACAAGATTTAAAAGCCGCGATCATATAAGTTTTTCCTCCGAGATTATAAAATAAATATATAAATTTTGAACTTTTCTATCACGAAACTTTACACTTTTGTATCATTAATTATAATATTTATCTTGGCAGTGACTAAAACCTTACTCTATATTTGAATTCATAATTTGCTTAACAAGTCTTAGACACCCAGTACGATAAACTGAATCATTGTACTATAGTTAAAAACTTACATGCGTCTTATGTCATTGTTATATTAGTATAAAAACCGGGATTACAAGAGTATATTTCATTTTTAATAATTTACCCACGGGGAGATTACAAATATATTAGTTGTTGTTCAATTAAATATTATTAATTGCAGCAGGATTATGGTGGCAGAGGTTGTTTCAATAAATTCATAGTATCGAAATCAGTCATTCATAAATTGTTGTTTTAATGAATGAAGATATATTCTTCTAATCCTGGATCTTAGTTTATATCTTATAAGTTATAACTGTTATATTTAAAGATAACGAACTAATTGATTTATGAATAAATTCATGGGAGTAATATTATGACATAAACATTAGAGCCATGTCAACTAAAAGTGGTCATGAAATTTTAAATAAACGATATAAATGGTATGGTGAAGTGGTAAAAATAAAGGGAGGGGAAATAAAATAAAACAAAAATATAAATAAATCAAGAATAAATTGATAAAAATACAAATAATCAACGATTAAATATACAAGTGACAAAGTAAACGTGTACCTGAACAGACATATTGAAAACATGCATTGAATGTGTATCCCTAAAAGAAACATCGAAATTATTAAATCTATTCAGGAACACGCGTGAAAATAAATGCGTAAAATGAACTATTTTTAAACAAGGAATGGAAGGAACACAATATAACGTATCATATATTTAGCATTACTCATAACATACCCTTTTTAAATTATATATTCGTGTAACACATTCAAATTTACAAACGGACGAAGGAACTTAAAAATTATTATGAAAATAATTGTTTCTAACGAACGTTGCGTATATAACTCAGCGTATAAGACTAGATATTGAGCGATTATATGGAAATGTAGTGATAGAAGAGCGACAATTATCTCTTATTCAAACTTATCCAACTAATTCTCTATATACAACACATATGAATTGTGCTTTGTTTCAATTAATTTTTATCGAATAATACTACCATTAGAGTTACAATTGAAAATATTTACACGTCTATAATAACGGTCACAGTATATACTTAGTACAATAAATATATAATAATAATATTAATTAACGTAATTTAAGAAGCGTTTGACTTTTATAAGCGTAGTAATAAGCAAAGTAACGTATACGGATCTTATATAATTAATAAATTAACTCTGTTGTGCTTTTAGCGCAATACCAACTAAAATAAACTTTGGCTAAAAGTAAAATATCACTTAGCGAACAGAATGTATGTTCATCAACTGGGAAAACTATCCCAAACATCTGAGGCGAATTAATCAAAAAACAATATATTATTTACATGCATTTATACGCATGCTACATAAAAAAAAAGAAATTATGCTTAGCATTCGAAAATAAACATTTAATGCAGATCAACCAAATAACAGTACCTTTGCGTTGAACGGAAGTATAGCTTATACATACTACGTTTACGTCCATTTTTGATTGTTACAATTTCTAAAACTAATACCCTTCATAAGAGTAAACCCATCACAATCGCATTGTGCTACCCTTGCTGAAACTAATATGCAAAAATATATACCTAAAATTATAACGTGGCAAGATTTGTAAACGCTACTAAACATTTTAAACTAAACTTTAACAATTCGTTAAAATCCATAACGCAATAAAAATAATATATAAAATTGTATCACATATTTTTGCTCCAACCGGATATAAAACCCTAACTACCGATCGAAAAGACAATCCACAAATTTGTGTGTAACGTATTGTCAGAATCATTATTACTTAGCACTAACATCGAGTAGTGCCATCGTGATCGAAACGATTAATCGATTAATATATCACTGTAACAATTTCAATACCGTACACGGAGAGAAGAGTATTGAATATCGTTGTATTCGTCTTTAATCGATATCTATCACTATTTAGTCTGCTCGAATACCCAAATAGCAATGGTCGTAACAAAAACTTATATTATTGGCAGTGTACTAAGTCAATATAAACCGAATGATCATGCGTCACGAGGAACGTTTCCCAGCAGTAACAACCACAGCACATCGCGATCGTAGATACTAATTAACGCTAGTACAATTAAATATTTCTTTAAAGTCGATTAAATAATTGAACTGTTATTTTAAAATGGAATGTACACGTTTCATTGTCGTCTCACTCGAGTCATCGATGTTGTTGTAGTGTGGCACTTTTAGAATTTATTTTCACTTAAATCCCCATAATGAAAACAGCGAATGATGTGCAATTAAATCGATACAAAATCGATGAATCGAGTTACAACATCTCGTCACAAAAATATGTATAATCTAGATTCTAGGCAGTATTTGCTGTAATATTTATAAATAATACTCGAATGTTCGGACAGATGATCGATGGAGAATAAATAATTAGTTATAGTATTATAAACCTAGAGGCATAGTTGGTTGGGTACAATATACTTTGAATTACTTATCAACGCCTGAATAATATTAACGTATGTTATCATGAATCCTTTATCTTTATTAAAATTCTGATTCAAAACTGACTAGTTACTGGCAGCCGTGTAAACAACCTCGACTTATATAATGAAGTTAAACCAATTTTATTTAAAATTAGTGACTTGAATATTATAAGTTCTTATCAAATATTCAATATCATATTGTACACCAACCAACGACCGATCCTCTCACAGGTATTAAAAACGAGAGCTTATCACATAACTTACAAATAATAAATTCATATCGAAGAATATGCGATTAATTATAACAACTACACATATTATTATGTAATAATATAAGAGTGAAATTCTCTTAGGATAATACTGGATAATTATGAAAAGAATAACTCCCCTTAAAGAGCACGTCTTTGTGATACCTGAAAAAAAAAATACTACGCTTAGCTAACACTTGTGTTCGAAGACAAAGAACGAGTTGCGATACGATACGATTTTGAATAGATTGTTATTTGAATAAATTATATCGGTGTTCGATCAGTACAGCAATATCATACTTAAAAAAGGTTTATAAAAATGCAGCTCTACTGTTTTTTCTGTTCTTTTCTGGTATTGTGCTCACCTAGTGTGCGCGAATCTGGTTGAGATCGTCGTCAGAGTCCGTAGGCGGCGCGTGCTCGGAGCCGGCCAGAACAGTGAGATGCGTGGAGTCGCTCTGCAGTGTACTACATTCGCCACCGGCACTGCCGCCCCAATTGCCACATTGTGCCTTTTTCTGCAGAGCTTGCACGTATGACTGAAATAGAAAAACGAAATATGAAAAATATCGTAAATTCAAAAAAAAAAATGGAAACAAACGTTTTTCATCTCGAAATCAACAATATAGAGATATAATTACGTTGTCTCAGAACTCTTTTTTTATTACATTATTACTGATTATAATTTTATTTGAAGGCAATTTCATATAAACATTCCTTGAATTATGGCCTCTGAGTGTTGCACCTATGTCTACGTAAGCCTTCCCATGGTGGTTGGTACTCGAGTATACATAACTATATCGATACTAAGTAAAAACATTGACAACTCGCGCAAGTGACCTGCCATATGACGTCACCATGCGCCGTCCTCAATTGGTGCAGTAACACATGAAATTTTCCAGATGGCCTCCGAGTGTTGGGCCTGTGTCTCCGTGAGCCTTCCCTTGCTGGTTGGTACTCAATATACATAACTATACCGATATATGCTAAGTAAAAACATAGACAACTCGCGCAAGTGACCTGCGATATGACGTCACCGTGCGCCGTCCTCACTTGGTACAGGTACCGGTACTTGCGCTGCTTCATCTCGGCGCGCTGCTCGCGCGTCACCGGCCGCGGCGGCTGCGCCTTCAGCCGACGCTTCTGCGCGCTTATACCTGCCAATCATTGTATATGCGCTCTTAATTGTGTGAGAATGTATATAACATCGCTCTAGCCCCCACGAGACGGTTTCTAGTGTTCTATCTATACTAATATTAAAAAGCTAAAGAGTTTGTTTGTTTGTTTTAACGCGCTAACCTCAGGCACTACTGGTCCGATTTGAAAAATTATTAAACCACGAGCGAAGCCGGGGTGGACCGTTAGTTTACGGTATAGACGCACGGTATTATTGATAGTTATAGCACATAAAGACTTGCTATAGTGCGAATGTCTGTCTGATCGTCTGTCATCAGTCTGTATCTCATGAACTGTGATAATATAATAAAATAAAACCGTTAACATAATTGAGACAATTGAGTTTCGAATCAATCGAGGGCATCCTCGTTAACGTCACGCTCCTAGAAATGGGTGTAGAGCAACCATGTAAAATATTAACAAAATTTATTCCTTTTGATAGTCAGTCAGTTATTATAAAACACTATGAAAAGATCGTGGATATACCGTTTTAGCAACGTCGGTTTAAAGCCAACCGAAATAGAAATAGCTGCCCTGACGTCGCACAAACTGTCCAATAAGTTTTTAAGTGCACGCGAAGTTAAAATAGCCGTTAAGTTTTCCAAAGTAGTCACTGGTAAAAGAGTCGTTAGATCTTCTTAAATATTCACAAGTTCTTGTGCAATTTTGTACAAGATTTTCGTTCCCATTTTAACAGTAGACACTATTCTGTGTTAACAATTCGATTGACCAAGGAAACAATAGACTGTAAGGGGTTCTAAATGAGTCCGCAGTTTCGACACACTTTTCATAAAAATAATTTAAATCTTAATGCATTGCAGTAAAAATAGAGTTTAAATTATATAATAAAATAATATGAAATTTTACAATTCGAAGTAAACAATAAACTTTAATTCGGTTTAACTTTTAACATTTTTATTGCAACTGCACTTTTGTCATTCACAAATAACTGAATAAACAACGTAAATAAAGTAAGATGGGTATCGTATTCCGTTGTCTCGCTCTAATAGTGAATCGGAAACACTCTTTCAACATTTATATAGCACTGACACGCTCCTTTATTTTGCATTAGGACAAAATTTTACAACCTAAAAAGGAATACAATTACACTCGTGAATAGAAACGCGAAGTCGTTTCGTGTAAGAAAATACAAAACGTTTAGAAGAAATCGAATGAAAACTTCACTGAACAATGTCAGGTAACGTGCGTCACGCGACTTCCGTTCCCGAATCGGGAATATCACATAAGGCCTAAAAATAAGTACTCAAATAACTTCTCCTGTTATAATCACATATAAATATCATTCATTTGCTTTGTATACAGGGATATAGTTTATAACTCTAAATCAGGCTACAGGTAGGAATACCGACTACCTAATATGTATTTTGTACAGAAACTAGTTAGCAATTAACTAGTTGAGTGGCTTTCCTCGCGTGAATAACAAACACTTTCGATTATATTCTTCCATGATTTAGCCACATTAATATTTAGTGTAAGAATATCCTGCTAAATATTTTACGACCGTAACTTAATCAATACCTACGCTTAACAAATTTAAATTGCTTCAAATATAGTATAACAATGGCTATGTTGTTAGCAAAAATTTTCTATCTGTAGATAATTAGGAAAATCTTAGGGGGAACACGATCTGATTCGATGGGTATGCATATAAATACAAGAGAAAGTCGTATTAGTTACTTATAAGTCGAGACTGGCAGAGTTGATTTTAATCATGTTTGGTTTGTAACCGCTTTGACTAAAATAAAAACGTATAAAGTTTCGTCTATGCAGATGGAGTCAGGACTATTGTATACTAGATGCGCCCCGCGGTTTCACCTGCGTAAGTCTGTATCCCGTAGAAATATCGGAATAAAAAGTTGACCATGTGTTATTCCAGTTGTCCAGCTATTACGTACCAAATTTCATTGCAATCGGTGCAGTAGTTTTTGCGTTAAAGAGTAACAAACATACACATACACATACATCCATCCTCACAAATTTATAATATTAGTAAGACTCACTCTCCTCGTGGTATATCCCCGTAGCTGTGAGAGCGCACTGTGCAGTGAACCCGACTATGGCCACAGTGGGCCAAGCGGCCAGCGTCAGCCATGAGATGGTACACGGCGGTGCGACCGCTGGCTCAAGTTTTGCACGTTCCCATGTCTATAGAAACGAATAAAGTTTATTTATATGAAAATAGCGCATATTTAACATATTAAGAGTCATCAAGGTAATTGTGAACACGTGTGATTTGAATAAATATCATAACAATTTCTTTCGGTAACTGCAAAACGATTAAAAAAGCCTAATAAATTTTCATAGATATTTTTTGGCGTGGTTAAAAGTTTATTGAGAGTTATTTTTCCAATTACCCCCTTTTAGAATTGCCCTGATTGACTATTTATACATCTACTATATAAAAATAAGTCGGTTTTTCCTTCCTGAGGCTATAACTCCAGCGCTTTGTGCGTTCTGGAGTTTTCCATGGTTTTGCAAAATTCAGGAAAAATTTCAACAGAAAAGCGGGAAAAACGAAGCCATCTGGTGGCGAAATAGAGTTCGCCGGGCTTGCTAGTAATTTATAAATATAAGTACGTAAGTAGTATAAATTACAGATAAAGCAATGCTATTACAAATGTTTGTTTGTGTAATATGCAAGGTATACAAGTGTGTTGGGACGACAGTATGAGTAACAATATCTATTAAAAATAGTTCATAGTGTATCTTTTAAATTTATGTCAATTTATAATACGACAAATATCAATATGAACATTAAACTCACAGTGATGTTATGTGTGTGTGTGTGTGTGTGTGTGTAAGATTGAGTTGAGATTGAATTGAATTTGAGTTATGTTTGAGTATGAGTTCAACATTAAACGTTCGTCATAGCATTAAATAGAATATAAGAATGTAACGTTAACATATTGCAGAATATCAAATATTTACGCTACTCTCACGGTTTCTAGTGGGCGTCGCTTGTTCTTGTCTTGGGTCGGAAATTTAAAGAATTATTTATGTATTTTCTGCAGAAGATGTTCTATAAATAAAATAGCCTGTTCAATTTTAATTCAAGCAGAATGCGAATAACTTTATCCGATTAACGTATTTTCGATCGTACAACATCAAGTAGGTCAAAGGTTAAACAAAAAATATAAATTAATACTCTCAACGGCCTTGTTTGTGTAAAAAATACCAAACTACTCTAAAGTTAACTGTTATATTTACCGACGAAAATTTTAGCTTTATTTATTCACAACATTTTGTTTAAAATAATTCAATAGACAACTACAGACTACAGTACTGAAATATTTTAAGATTTCACTGCTTGAAGTACAAACTATCAAAGCAAATAGTACAATATAAAGAGAAGCTTACAGGAGTACAACGCGTTTGATCTTGTAGTTAAAGCCGAAAAATGTTGCGGGTGTCAAAACTCAATAATCCCTAGTCCCTAATTAGTGTCCCGAGCTGCTAACTACATAGCGTTTGTAGCTCGGGCTCATTATTTCTACAACTCTTTCACTGCGTTATTACTAAGACTTCTTTCTGTCTATCCATCTGTCTCTTTACTTTCAAAGATAACCTTTTCTTTGTTGCCACTAAAATTGTTGTTGTTGTTGCAAAATAAATCCCTCTCCCTCCCGCGGCTCCCATACAACAAACGTGGTATATTACCCCTTTTTTAAGATTATGGTACGGAGGCCTTTGCACGCAAGTCGCATTCGCACATGCTCGGCTATATATTATTATTTCATATCACAATTGCTTACCCATTTTAACATCACCATTCGTTCAATGAAGTAATCCAGAGAAGTGGCGATAACAGCGCCTCCGTATACACTAGTACCGAATATTGTTAAAACTGGAAATAATACAAATTATAAGCAAACATTTTATTACAATATGGCAAGTTGATACAATTAGCATATCGCTTTCGATTGATGATTATCTGAAACTATTCCCTTGTCCCTTTGCCCTTTAAAAGCGGGCAGCACATTCACAGAGGCACATATATATGGGGTCGCGGACGAATTTTAACCAACTCCCGTGGCCCCTTCACTTAAGTGGCTCGACGGAACACAGTGGGGTTTAGACCGTGGGTATCTATGCAAGATTTCCCCACTTAAAAAAAAAAAGAGGCACATATATATGAGAATGTCCATGAGCGGTGGTGATCGCTTACCATCAGGCGAACCACCAGCTAAGTTGCCAGCTATTACTGTATACTCATGTATGAAAAAACCACGTTGTTTTATCACATTCCTCTTATGCAATACTTGGTATCCATTTAATTATATATGATAAGGCTCCAGTAATACAATGCCTGATTTTTTTTTAACCTATCATGTACGATCTTAGCATACACATAGGAAATCCAAATGCTAGGATGTAGACCAACCTTCGAGTACTTGTAATGCGCTTATTTCATTCTAGTTCGAGCTGATAGCTATAATCCAATATATGACTACCCTTTAAATATATCAGTGTTTACCTACATTTTTTTTTCAAGTCCAATCACAAAATAAAAAAATTAGAAAAGTATTGAACTCGTTAATGAACTATTATTGGTATGGACGTGTAGAACATTAAGTAAATGAGGGCAATGTGCTCTGAAAAATTCTCTCTCTCTCTGTGTACTTAAAATTCGGCTGGCTTTAATCCGCTCAAAATAATGTAAGTTTTAATACCACCAATATGTTGAGAGCATCAACATAGTTAGCTAGCCAATATACATTACAACGTAACATTACATTGCAGATATAAATTATTGTAAAACGTAGGTATTCATAAAATATCATATTCGATAGAGCTACCTACGGATGAGTCAGTCATATAACGCAATTGTATGATAATTCCTTATCAATGTCAAAAATTGAGAACTGCAATGAATGATAAAATTTACCTTTCTTCCAGTAGAGGTTGAAAACTGCAAAGCATATTCCAGATAAAAGCAACACTACGACGCAAAGCCAGTACTGAAACAAAAATTATATTTTTTTATTATTGTATGGTACCAGTGTGATAATAAATTATAATGAATATCACCTTAATTAGGCTTCAATTAAATTAATTTATCTATCATCAGAGATTCCGAATGTTTTGTTTAGTAGAGATCTTAATTAGCCGATACATATGTATTAGTTATACAATAATAACAGAGTATGTTAGAAATAATATATTATGTTCTATTTTTGTCAATAATTATGTGTTACTATTAATATAGACATCCGGTTGCCCTGGCAA
The DNA here is from genome assembly GCF_012273895.1 of Zerene cesonia. Lineage (NCBI taxonomy): Eukaryota > Metazoa > Arthropoda > Insecta > Lepidoptera > Pieridae > Zerene > Zerene cesonia. Next base: position 865,960 of record NC_052122.1, on the reverse strand, counting down.
AAGTTTGTTATGATATAAAGTAGTGGAAAGATCCCGCTATGAGTATACAAAGTATCATTGAGAATAAAATAAGATTATCTTACTAATATCATAAATGCGAAAGTTTTGTGTATTGTGAGGATGTATATACATGTATGTTTGTTGCTCTTTCACAGAATGGATTTTGATGATAATTACCAGTGATGTAGCTTATGCAGGCAATAGAGTAAAACATGATATATAGAAATACTAGCTTTTACCCGCGGGTTCGTCGGTGGGTTGTAACCACACGTTACAGCTAGCTACCTTCATAGTAAGCTAGCAATCTTACAACACAAAGCGATTGAAATATATTTCAAAAATATATTTCATTAAATATATTTCAATCAGTATCATTCTAGTCGATGTACTAGAAACTTTTGTAGAAACAGCCATTGCCATAGAAATCGAATCGCACGTGGAAAGCATATTGCATATGGTGTTAGACATAAACAACAGTCCTATTTCGCGTGACAAGACAATCTTGCCTTATTTTTTATATAATTATGCCAAATGATTAATTTGTTGAGTACAAAAATTTACTTTGTATTCAGTACGATATCTGAATATTATAATTGTGTATACAAAAAACTCGCATAGCGTTACGTACACAACGTATACACATTCACAGCAGTAAAAAGTGTACAAACTGCAAACGTTAGGTGTTTGTACAGCGCATCTTGTCCCTGATCAATAGTATATACATCCTACTGATACAGTCGCTTATGGGTATCATTCGTAACTTCCAGGTGTCGGTCTACTTTCCAACTATCACACATATACACACGGTGACGTAGGTGTAAACTTTGCACATGCATAAATATTGCAGACAAATTATTTCGCTGAGCTGGCAAATCAAAACAGTAATTCGCTTGTAAATTAAGTAATGAGAAATTTTAATATTTGTATCGTCCACTAGAGTTATCGTTTATTTAGATACTTAGCGATGGACATGACTAACTAGTTATCGCAACAAATATATGAATGTGTCTCTCGAATAATCTATGAATATTGAAATTCATCGATTATTCGAGGATAAAGATTGTACATCGTATTAATGAGGTTTAAGGTTACACAATAAAAGCAAATCTTTAAACAATCTTAACTAATCCTCGAAATCTAGCGTTTTCTATACAAATGGGTCTAACACGAACGTGTTCAAATTTAATTGATCATCGATAATTACAATAAATCAACAGATTCCGAAGAAAAACAGACTACCTTGCACTTTACACGAATGTATCGATCGGAGCAATAATAATTATCACGCATTATCTGAATATTATATAACCATCGCTAATTTAAGAAAACAAATATTCGCATAGCAAATTTATAATAATCATTGAATTGATAGCGCTTTTGTAGATAAGTGAACACACGCCTTGCCAACGCCTTTCAAGTTATACTTTCACCTTTGCTTTTACATCATTACGAATTTTTCTCTGACGTCTCGTGTGACATACAGACGTTCGGAAGGGCATGACAAACAACATTGGTTTCCAAGTTAGTTACGGAACCCTAAAAATGTTTAAATGTAATAATCTTTTGGAAATAATATTAACTTTGTAATACATAGTGCTAACAACAAAAGTATATTTGTCCAAGGCAATCTAAGCTTAATATAATAAAAAATCCACTTAAATAAATTAAAATGCTCCGCAATTTTTTCCATTTGACTACAAATTGAATCGCTAAAAGTAATAAGATTATGAAGCAGTAGTAGTTACATTGATATTAAAACATAAAATTTCCACTGCAAATCACTTTTCAATTGAAAACCTCGTTCTGAGAAAACATCTCCTTATTGAACAAATTATATAGATTCAATATTGAATATAATGCTTAATAAACGACTCAGTCAATATTCACCTATATTAAATCATTCGTTAATTTCACAGAATCGTCTAAGTAAATATTGCATTTTCAAGTGCTTCGCACCGGGCCGAGTGCTGCTGTGCGGAACTAATAAATATTTTATTAATAAATTGCTTCCAAGCCACCGCGCCGGTAAGCTAATATAACCCGTCGGTTTTTTTTTAAGAAAGTCATCAAATTTGTTTTGCTGAAAAACATTTCAGACGTTAAAATCTTAGATTTACTTTTCATCTATCAACGTATTAAATATTTATATGCTAATCAAGCTAACTACGATTATTAGACTTTACTTTTCTTAAAAAATATGTTGTATATAATAGAACCAATCAATATATATTTACTCAACCACCATAGATCTCGCTAAGGATTTAAATTAGAAGAGTTATCAAAATGAACTGAACCTTGATATTAACAAAGAGTGGACGTGGACTAATGTGGCATTACTTAAAAATGGCATTAAACAAGCCAATCGAGTGATTCACGTGAATATAATCAAATATGTAAGAGCAATCGAAACAACTTCTACTTTCCGTGTCTATTGTGTAACTGTATTGGGACATTTAAATAAGGCTTCGTACTAAAATATCTTATGTTCTAGACGTCTAGGTAGTTTGGTAGTCGTTTTGACAACCGTGTCCAAAATGTACTCCACGTGTTATCGGAGACCAAAGGACCAAAGGACCAAAGAAAAAAATAAGAAGGACCAAAGAGGACATTTAAAACTTACAGACTATTCTTATTAGTAAAACATGCAATGCACTTAATACATTTAAGTGTAACATACAAGAAACACTTGGTGTGCTCTGAAATTAGTTCGCAAAAAATTGTTACGTCACATATGCTGCTGTAACACGCGACAAAAGTACACTTCTAGGTAATCCAGACTGTAATCTATCTCTGTACCAAATTACATACAGACATTATACGCGGTTTTCATTCATACATCCATCCATCTATCCATCATAGTTACAAACTTTCGCGTTTATAATATTAGTAGGATTTATCTATATAGGCTATTATATTTACGCTGAGTACATGTATAGTATATCATTAAGTTATTAGCTATGTAGTGCACGTATCATTGCAATTGAGCTCGTTATTACATAGTTACAGCTCCTTCTCAATTGCTTCTATTCAACAGCCGTAACGACCTTTAGCTAGCATCGTATAACTGTTGTCGTATTCACTAATGATTTATTGAAAATACCACTAAATAATAATATAATGACATTATAACGTTTCACAAGACGCCAGGTCTAACGAAATTATTTCAGTGAAAGCATTGAGCTCATCAATTGATCAATTACATGAATTATCTCTCTTTTCAACTATGAACTAAGGCTAGAAAATTTCATATATTGAATTACTTATAATTTTAGTATGTCTAGAAGCTACAAGATATACAATTTACGTATAATACGATAAAAGGTATTAATATAATTGTCGTTAATGAGAACAATATTTTCTTAAATATCAACATAAGCCGATTTGCGTCTAATTAAAAAGGATTAAAGTTAGAAACGATTGAAAACCCAAGCTTGACCTATAAAAAGACTTGAGAGGTATTTCATTTCAAGACGCACTAAGCCCTTTGAAAGATCTCTCTTCATTATCAACGAAGCGATAGGTAAAACAACTTCAAACATATAATATTTGCCAAATGCTCTATGCAAATGCTTTATATTTTTCACAACCTAGTAATGCAATTGATTAAAAAAGGACTATTATAACTAATTCTAGAAAATAGAAATAATATAATATGATAGAGCCATGAAAGAAATCGATGGATTGTGTGTGTGTGTGTGGGTGTGTGTAAATTTCGTATTATTATTCAATATTGCTCACATCTAATACTAATGCCATAAAATTAGTATTTAGAAGTCCTGCAGACGCTTACTTGATCAATAATATGTAACATCTTTTAAGCATAAGCAATCTTCTTGTGGGGATTATGAATTTAATCCCCCTCTCTAATAAGACTAGAAAATGTAACAAAGCGTGACTTTCGGAGAGAATACAAAGGACGAGTCCGATCCGAAAATAAAAATCTATAGTCGTGGCGTACCTAGACCTCACTCTGTAACCTCACAGGTCGTCGACTGTCCTGACCCTAACGTTGTAACCTGGATGAAATATTTTAATCAAACATTTACAAAACTTTCATTCACACGTTGAAATGGTTTCGTTAGACACATAATTTCAATGCTGACACACGTAAATAAATCTTAGCTTAAAGGGACACATTAACATGGCTTTCTACTAATAAAAGCATTGGTAAACAAAATACAATAGAAGCATTATCGCACCGACGTAGAAACAATAGCGGCAACGCATCTTTCAAGAGTTTATGAGCAATCAGGTCATCGCGATACGAGTAGATACATATATTGACACTCAACAAAACAGTATCTACAACACACAATATAGTAAAATAGTTTGTCTCGGAAGTACAGTCAATAAATTACAGACTAATTTTATACCAAGTATATAATTTGGAAAACCTTTGAATTATATTTAAGTCAACGTAAGACATATGTGGTCAACAATTTTTCTAATTAAATCCGCATTCTTTAATATAAATTCTAAATTCTTAGATTCGTCCGGTCGATCTTGACATTGGTTAAGGTACCTCAGACAAACATCATAGAGTATAAAAGTATCTACCACATACAAATAAATACACATAATAGAATATTTTTAATCTTCTTCTCATTTTGATATTACTAATATCATACATTTAATTTCCGATGAAACGTAAACGTTGAAATGCGCAATAGGAATCGAACATGGACTTTCGAGAAAATTCTATACTTAAGCAGAGTATTTTGCGTTGTTCGCCTGTTATGTTTTTAATATTATATGTTTATTTAATGGACTATTATAAACATATTTTTATTTAGCCAGACCAATCATAAGGGCCAAACATCCACAAACATCAAAAACATTCAGCCGTTAATTATAAACGCAACGTTATTATGATTGAGAACGAGTGTTCTGTACAAAACAATCATAATACCTATCTGGCAGAATAATTCTATGGTTAAATGCTTTAATATAACAGAATATAGAAACCAGCGTCTAGCGAAAGTTATGGTCAACGTTAAGTGTTTTTTTAATTTTTAATAGCAATGGCAATTTTTAATATTATTTTATAATGATATCTTAGAGAATACGTACAAGAATATCAATGTACCATTATTACAGTAAAGTTAGGTTTTTCTAGGTTATCATCCTCAAGTTATCACTTGTATTTTTAGTTTATGAATCATGTTTACCGAAACGATAATCTAAACCTCAAATATATTTAATTCATCTTACGATTCAATATACGATACTCTATTTAACTTCAATTCACGATTACACACTTTGAATATTAAATCAATACTTCATAGCTTATAGCTTAATTTTTGTTTATTCAAACTTCTGTTACAAATACTCTTAACAGTCTAGACTTGTGTCGTCCAGATAAAAAAATGTCTGAGCGGTGTTTATAAAACATCCATTAAATTAGTAATTTTTTTTTCGATGTAGTTATACGTAGCTCTTAGTGCTCAAAGTCTATTGTGTCGCTAATTAGAAAACTTTTCCTAACACACGCGTAGGCAGAGTTTTATGCTGTGATTGTGATTGTGAGAGTTGATTATTGAATGCCAATGTATTCGTGACTTATTTTTTGGTGATTCACTTCAAAGTCAAACGTTGACGCATCGATTCTTGCCATTCATAAGTAATATTATTGTATGACGCAAGGTGTATCTTTAATATTTCCTAATCGTTCATAATTTTCTCTGTCTCATCTGCAAACCTTCTCAAATGCATTATGTATCGCCATAGTATTATATAGAATATGAACATCTAATCCCATCTTATTTCTATTTTTATACCATAAGTATGCCGGGAACCCAACCCACTTCTATCGCAATTGTGAAAGTTGGACTCTTGATAGTGACTCAATCGTTCGAAAACTATTGAACCAATCATTTTAAAATGAAAGAAATATTGCTGGTTCACAAGAAATAAATATCAAAGAAATTGCAATAGTAAAAGAGATCTAATGCCTAGAAAGGCGATAGCAAATCAAATAAATAACGTAAATTAAAAGTGCTTACCGTATTGGGTCTGCTGTCCAGGAAATGGTCGTATATCGCGAGGCCGGCGATCGCGAGCAGCAGTCCCGTGTGGAATCCCGTCATAAACAGACCGACATATTGGATCAGCATTGTTATGAGCCCGAACAGTAGACCGGCACATAGCGCCACACCTAGCACAATTAATAAAAAAAATCTATGTGTAAGATGCTTGCGATCCTTGAACAGTTTACATATGCTTGACACCCGTTAATATAAATTTATAGGTCTATAAATATATATGTAATGAGATGTATTATTGAACTAGCTATACGCCCGCAGCAATCAATGCTCGCGTACTTACACATATTTGCGACTTATATTTTTGTTCTACAACACACATCCACTTAATAACAAATGTCCATTCCCTACTTTATTTTCAACTTTATAGCAATCAAAGGTTTTATTATATATTTACGGCAAATATATAAATAAGGCTTTGGAAAGAGTGGAAAAAATTCGATCCGATATCCTGTATCCGGTATTATGCCAGTACCGTGGCAACGCCTTACCTCTCCGCCCCAGCAATCGAATTTCTTCTACTCTTTTGGTTTTATGTGCCTAAGGGACACCGTCACCACGCCTTCTATTGAGATGAATCTATAAGTACACTAATATTCACTCAAATCCGACCAGCGAAGTAAACTAGGTATGGATATTACTATTAAAAGTAATACTATTTATATTATAATAAGAAAATATGCATTCGTATTATACCATTTTTTAATAATGACGACATGAGGACGACAAACAGTATATAAAAATTAATCAAGATCGGGTGACTAGTTTCGGAATTTATAGCCAACAAACATAGTGCTTTGCATTGAATGTTGAAAACTCAATTACAATGCAAAAGAAGGTTTCCCTATTTACCGGAATTAACATACCTTCCTTAATCCTTAATCGCAGGATCTAAATTAGAAATCTAGAAGAGGGCGGTCTAAAGGTCTACGCTAAATGCGGTCGACGGCGTTAGTGCATTATTAATATGATCCGTACCGCGCACTTTATTTTAATTAGTGCCACTTGTTACAATATTTTCAATTAATTGGGTAAAATATTTAGGACATTCTTCAAGGAGAGTGAGATGATCGATTGAGTAATGCTTTTGAAATCGTTCCTGAGAATATCATCATTCAAATATAACATATATGGTAATAACTGACACCATTCCAACGAATTTTGACGTAACAGATTATGTAGACGAAACGAGACTGTGGTACTCAAGTCATACCCGTATACTGATATTGGTTGGACATTTGAGCAATAAAAAAATTACATAATATTTTCTTAAAAATTGGGTTTAATAAACAATATCCCGTATGTATATCATGGTAATTATTGTTTCTCGTCGTCGTGTGCAAATCAATTTACGTAGTAATGTTCATCCTAGCTGAAAGTACACGTTTAAACTTAATAGAACTAAATTCACAATAATACATACCGACGTTTCCATAAGGTGGCATCAAGTACTCTTGGAGACAGATAAGATATACAACAGCAGAACCAAATGTGAATCCAGTTAAAAACATACTTGCTTTAAAACATCGATAACCTAAAAAAATAAGACTGTCTCGTTTAGAATGTCTAAAATTTTTAAGAATTAGTAAATTCGTCTTTTTTCTGAAACTAAATCACTCACCGAAAAGAGAGTAAACAATACCAAAAATGATATACATCGCGCAAATAACGCTTATAACTGGATCATAATTTGTATCTATAGTACTACAGAATGAGCCTTCTATGTGAGGCCCATTGAACTTGTATGTCATGTTAGGGGGACCCCGCGTCACAGGTGGAACAAGTTGCCCGACTGAGGACATGACGAGTCTTTACTATAGATGATAGTATTAAATATTTGATGTCTGAAAATAAAAACCGTTATGAATATCAAGGGAGCAAATGACAGACATTAAAAAATATATTTATTTACAAAAAAAAACAAACAATTAAAAAATAATGGATCATCGTAGACTTAAAACATTACAACCACTATTTAATGAATTATTATACTCAGAATATTAATTCATTTTATAAAGTCTTAATTAAGTGTTGGCATTAATTAACACTGTAGGGATTATTGTTATACAAAAAATATTATCAAGCCATTAAACCCGTAAACAAAATGTTAATCCATGAAGCCTTTTATATTTATTTTGTACGATAGCCCAAACTGAGATCATTTTTATTTCCAGGAGGTGGAACTTTCGCGTGGGTATAGTGACACCTTTTTAATTAAAACTTCTAGATTATACTAAAAATAATTTCTTATAAGAAATCCTCACATAATAATTTAATATAAATGAAACTCAAACATACATATATGACAAATATTCTTTTTAATACTTTACTTTTAAGTGTTTCACACAGTCCTCTTATGCTTGTCAAGCCAACCATAACCAATATATTCATACATCTTTTTCTATGAAATAATCTAACGCCTAGCGAATAGGGTACTTTTACAAGAGGACTTTGCACTTTGTCTCATTAAAAATTATTTTTCAGAAGGATCCATTTTTTCACTTTTATTATTACCTATCTATCTGTTTAAGTGTAACAGCTAAAACAGAAATAAAAAGATATTTAAAACAAAAAACACGACGTGGATGTTTTTGGAAAATTGTTCATGATTTGACATAATCTTACTGAATGTGTACTTTTTTAAAACAAGAAAGTAATGCCAGCAGCTGATAAGATGTATTTTTAAGATCCTCTAGGCGAAACAATTATCTTTTCTATTATGGATTCCTCAACTGAAAATACTAGTTATTACCTGAGTTTGGATTATCCTACAGAAGACTGAATGAATACATCGCCTTATATGAGGCATCATCTACTTTTTAACTCATGTATGTACTCCCAAAACTGTTTAAATTTTATCTGAATATTTGATTTGTATTAAATTTGGTTTCAATGGATTGTTTATCCTTTTACGGTTGTGTTCATTAACTACACATATTTGATATGAGTATTACTAAAAACAAATTTTATAAACACTTGAAAAAACAGTAAACTTTTAGGCAAACGTTAGAGATTGTTGTATCTTACATTATAGGAAACAAGGAACAGGCATGAAATAGAAATGCCTGTTGAATGGCTTAAAAGTTAAACATTTATTTATGGGTCAAGGTTACACCTTATATACTTTTACAATATACTTAGTAGCAGTGTTTAGTAGGACTATATTAAAAATGTTTTAACAGAAAGCCTGCTCTATTACTCTAGTATATATTATACTGTATTAAGCAATTTATGCAAGATGGTTGCATTGATGGATGAATTTGTTATCCATTAAATGTTGTTGCAGGACAGTACTTTTATGATTGATTATTAGTTTAAATCTTAAATGTTCTTACATTGATTTGTTCTAAAATTGCAACTACAGATATTATTTTCAGCTATTCTTCGTAGCATCTGCTGTCTGAACCAGGATTAAAAATTCTTTTGCTGAATTTTAATGATTCAAACTCGCTTGGAAATAAGGTCTAGTTAAATAAATAAATGTATGAGTTTGTTTAAGTAACCATATTTAGTCACTAGGTTTCTGTGTAAAAGAAAAGGTATTTGTAATTGTTGCAAATCATTTTCTCATTTTATTAAATCCCAAGTTATGAACAACAGGGCTCAAATTGATTTCAAATAAAATGGTTGTTGTGATTGTAAACTAAAGTTACAATTTTTACAATTAAAAATGAACAATAAAAGGCAATATAAAACTTGTAAAATACTAAAAATAGTGAATTTTTATACATTTTATGAAACAGAGCACTACCTACAATATATATTTACACAACATATATATATATATATATATGGCAGTAAATGAAATAATAAAAACATTAGAAATTAGTGAAAAGTAAATCAGATATTGTCATTTAAAAACTTACCCTTTTTAAAAACCCACACACAAAAGAACAGACTATTGTCACCGTGTTTATTTACTTAAATGTTTCTAACGAAAATAAAGTAAGTATATAAGCACTCACCATTATTGCTCGTCAGTCCGTAGATTTCACATTGTAAATTAAACAAATTGTATTTATTAACAGTAAAACATATATTGAAAACTAAACTCGATTTTAGAGACCATTTACAATAACATATTATGAACCACGTTTGTGTTCGTGATTTGCGACAAATTTTTAATATTCTATCTACAAAAGGAGAAGACCAACTAACAAAGATTTCCTTGAGTTTTCTCGCGAATTTGCAAACCTGAACCAGTGTTGTTCTGACAAATTTAGTGATGCCATATTGAAAATTAAAACTGGCCGTTTTTTTTTTTTTTGGCAAACATTGTTCTGATCAGTATTAGATTTCTATTAATAAATAGATATAACATAAATATCACGAATTAAAAACTGGCAGTTAAATTTTTTACAGTTTTTGAAATTGATTTTGGTTAATTACATATACCTATTTAGTATACTTTGAATCTACTATTTCTGCTGTATAATATCTCTATTCCTTTTTAAATAAAATTTATAAAATGAAAAGTAGTAAGTTTGTAAAGGTATCAAGACAAAGTTGGGAATTTAGGGAAAATTTATAAACCAGCTAAGAGTAAAATAACACTTACTTTATGAAGTGTTCCGCAAAAAAATATAATGTGACCCTAACAAGTAATATTCACAAATTATTTATAATCTGTAGTTTACAAGTATAAAATGTTCAAGATGGAGGTTTTTGACATATGTGAAATTCGCGCCATTTTATTTGTCAACTCGACGCTTTATACACATTACACAAAATTACAAAAAGTTTAATAATCCAAGTATTGTATTCATTTAAAGTTATTACAAATTGTTTAAGTTTCTAAAATGCATGTAAGGGTTAGATTTTTTGGAAAGCCTGATACTATAGTTGTGGTTGATTCAAAATTAACAAAAATAGAAAAATTTCGCAGTATTATAAAAGATAAGTTTAACGTTGAACCAAAGTTGCAACGTTTGTTCTATGGAGGAAAGCTGGTAAGAAACCTTGTTTATTTATAAATTAGAGTTTCATTTAATATATTGTATTTCTTTAATAGATAGAAATACGCATCTTTTTGTTCTTTCTATAAATTAGCCGATGCGACTGTTTACATATATTTATGGTTAAAAATCAGTACCTGTTTCAAATTTTTTTTATGTAAAGATAAATGCGAATGCACTGCGATTATGCATATCATTCTATTTTCTCATGTGACACTTGGTATATATACTTAGTCTGGCCATAAATACTGTTACACTTAATTATAAAAAAATATTACATTTGAATTTCGAATCTG